>NW_006922553.1:397754-398463 GCF_000298275.1 Orycteropus afer afer
CTGGTGGAACCACTGAGACTATGGTCCCTAACTGCCCTTCAGGTCTGGAATTGAACCCACACCTGTGGCTTCCAGCCAAACAAAAGACAGGCATAAGAGGTGAACATCTACCTGAGGTAGATACACTCCTTGGAGAGAACAATCATGGGAGAAAGAAGGGCTGCTTGTGCACAGGGAGACAGTTCAGGGGGCAGGAGTGCATGGAGGCATGGACACAGAGAAGAGGTAACTACTGGGAGGAAGTGGGAGGGGAGCTGTTGCCTTGGGGTAAAATGTAGTCAATGTCATGAGACGACGTGAGTGTGAACTGCTGCATGGAAAATGAATTTGCTCTGTAAACTTTCACCCAAATCACAATTAAAAAAGAAAAAATTATGTCTTTCTTTTTATTTTTTATGTTCAAACTTAGAGAATGATTACGAAAGTTGAACCAGAAGGTTTTCATTCATTATTGCAAGATAAGAGTTTATAGTAAAACTGAAGAGAAACATTTAAGGCATTTTGATGGCATCTAGATGATATATATTCTCCCTCCCAAAAAGCTCACTTAATTTCATTGCTTTTTATTTTGAATCTGTCAGACTCTACCACTGAAAAAACTATCATCTTAATAGTTAAAACTCTTTACCATGAACACTTTACATCCATGTTTTTATTTAATCCTTATGTGTTAGACTGGGTTCTCTAGAGAAACAAAAACCAGCAAAGC
>NW_006922553.1:398753-400578 GCF_000298275.1 Orycteropus afer afer
GGAAGCAGGCCACACCCCTAGGGAAACTCCCCTTGAACAGATTGGCCACTCAGAACACAGTCATCCGATCCCATCATGGGAACAACCACACAGAATTAGGGTCCAGCCAAGTTGACACACAGCTCCAGCTATCACACCTTATAACACATGTCGATTATAATACTGGTTTTAGAAATTATGAGATAGAAGCCTATGAATGTTAAATAACTTGTACTAGGCAATGGAGCTATTAAGGGGCACAGGAGAAAATGAAACCAAAGTTGTCTTATTCATAAACATACAGTCACAAACAAATTCAGAGTGAAGAATTGTTAAAGCATATGGCATCAGAATCTGCATTTACAGATGTGAAAACCAAGACTCAGGTTAAATGTTTTGCCAGCATTCTAAAACCTAAGTAAGAACTAATAGTATAGGAAGCGAGTGCTTCCAAGCTTGTTGGATTTAGTGACGAGAGACCAATCTTAGAGTTAGTGACTAGAGGCTAATTGAACCTACCATAGGAAGCTTAAGGAGCTCTGGTGGTGTACTGGGTAAGGCATTTGCTTGCTAACCAGAGGGTTGGCAGTTCAAATCCCCCATCTGCTCCTTGGGAGGAAGATGAGGCAATCTACTTCTGTAAAGATTTACATCCCTGGAAACTCAATGGGGGTCGCTATGAGTTAGAATTGACTCAATGGCAGTGGGTTTGGTTTTGGTTGGTAGCTTAAATTTGTATTTTTAAAATTCTTTAATGTTTAGTAGTAAAAGCAACTACTCAGATGCAGGTAAGTATACTAGAAAAAACTAGATACTATTAAAAAGAAGAGAAAGAAAAGAATAAAGCCTAGATTAAAAAATCACATATGTGTATGTATATGTATGTATGCAGCTGTATTTCTGAAGGGGATCATTATATTGCTCTGGGCATATTCCATTGCAGCTCTACCAGAGAGTATGTCTTCACTTTTCTCATTAATTCAGATGGTCTCTTCTTTTCTCTAATGTCTGTGTTAGGAACTCATTTGGCATTTGTAGGTATTCATAAGGGAACTCAAGTTATTTCCTACACATACCTGTTCTGATATAGCCAAAAACCATTTGGTGACATTATCAAGTCATTAAAGTGACAGATGTGACAGAAAGAGCACATGCCACATGGAATAAATATAAAAGTGTCAACCACTTAAAAGGAAAAATATCCATCTGGCTGGTTTTTCTTTGAAAAATGACTTGTGTATTAAATTCCTTCCTTAATATGTGACATCCAATTAATCTCAAAATGGGTAGAAAGATATAATATTCAACATAAATAAAACCAATATCGATTGAGTGCTTAGTATGTGTAACACGTGCTAGACTCAGAAAGATTCTATAAAAGAATAAAGGACAGCCATTGCCCATAAGATTTCTTGTCTTGTAAAGGAAAAGGAATAGTTAAAGAGAAATTTGATTAAAAAAAATAAGTGTCAATAAAATTCAACATAGAATTAATATATGCTTATTACAGATGAGAATCAATCATATTTAATTGAGAGGGAATAGGAAAAAATGGTTTTAAGAAGACAACCTAGTTCAGTGAACTTTAAAAGAACAGACCAAAATATTTAACACATTATCTACTATTATTTTCTTCCTAGAACATGCTTCATTTCATACATTGTGAAAAACCAAATGCATTACATGTAACACAAAATGTTAAGTTATAAAACACTGGCATGCAATAGAGAAACAAGATTAATAAATGTCAGAAGACAGTTATCAAAAAATAGGGGAGGATTATTTCAAAGTTGAATAATCTTTCCATTAAATTAAAAACATGTTAGATTTACACTGTTCTTTATAG
>NW_006922553.1:400821-404152 GCF_000298275.1 Orycteropus afer afer
CCACCAGCCACTCCTCAGAAGGAAGGTTGGGCAATCTACTTCCATAGTGATACTGCCTCGGAAACCCAAGGAGGGGTTGCTATGAGTCAGGTCCGACTTAACGACACATAACAAATACAACTACAACACAACTAATATCCTGCATCTTCATTTATAAAATACCTCTTTGTTCTCTGATCAAAGAAATTTGAGAGCACTGACTAGGACATCCTAGTTGGATGATATACCATATGGCTCACTGGAAAGTTTCTAATACTGCCCCAGCAAACTGACCAATTCTACTTAATGACTCTAGTTAAGTGGAATTTAACAATTTAAGTGGAAAAATACAACATACTCAATCCTGATGAATGTATGGACATGATACGGCACAAATGGTTATTCTTTTAAAGCAGATGGTACATTTTCAACAACAACTAGTGCAGGGTAGATAACTATATTTAAACAAATTCTACCACCTACCATCATGTTTCATTTGACAATCTGTTCTTCTCAATTCTAAGATTCCCATCTTTTGTGTGATGAGAATTTTCTTAGTGTGTTTTAGAGAAATTAAAAGAGTTTGCTATTATATTAAGAATGTCTCAAGTTTGCAAGCATTGCTGCTACTTTTTCAAAGAAGACACAGTCATTTCCCATCTTTCCTGGCTATTTGAAAGAGATCCATGAGAGGAAAAGTATCAAAATTAAGGTAAGTTACTTAATGAGCAACAGATGTGTTCTTAAAATTCACCCCAAGTGCTCATTCCAAAGAAAGGTGACACAACAGAATGCAGAAATTATGGAACAATAACATTAATATCACATGCAAATAAATTTTGCTAACAATGATTCAAAACCAGTTGCAGAAGTGCATCACCAGGGAACTGCCAGAATTCAAGCCAGATTCAGAAGAGGATGTGGAACAAGGGACATCAGTGTTGATGTCAGATGGATTTTGGCTGAAAGCAGAGAATACCAGAAGGGTGTTTACTTGTGTTTTATTGACTATGCAAAAACATTTGACTGTGTGGATCATAACAAATTACGGATAACACTGCAAAGAATGAGAATTCCAGAACACTTAATTGTACTCATGAGGAACTTGTAAATAGACCAAGAGACAGTCGTTCAAACAGAATGAGGGTATATTGCATGGTTTAAAATCAGGAAGGGTGTGATTCAGGGTTATATCCTTTCACCATACTTAGTCAATCTATACCTGTGAAAATAATCTGTGAAGCTGGAAGATATGAAGAACACAGTATCAAGATTCTAGAAGACTTGTTAACAACCTGTGATATGCAAATGACATAACCTTCTGTGCTGAATGCAAAGAGGATTTGAAGCACTTACTGATGAAGATCAAAGACAACAGCTTTCAGTATGGATTACTCCTCAACATAAAGAAAATAAGAATCCTCACAACTGGACCAATAAGCAACATCAATAACCAACTATCTTAGTCTGTGTTCCTGAAAAAGCAAAGAAAAGGACCAATAAGAAACATTCTGATAAATGGAGAAAAGAATGAAATTTTCAGGGAATTCATTTTACTCGGATCCACAATCAATGCCCATAGAAGCAGCAGTCAAGAAATTAAATGATGTATTGCATTGGGCATATGCTGCAAAAGATCTCTGTTAAAGAGCAAAGATGTTACTTCAAACACAAAGGTGAACCTGCTCCATGCCATGGTAGTTTTCAATCACCTCATACTCATATGAAAGCTGGACAATGAATATGGAAGATCCAAGAGAAGCTGAGGCATTTGAATAATGGTGTTGGCGAAGAATATCGAATATACCATGGACTTTCAGAAGAACGAACAAATCTATCTTAGAAGAAGTGCAGCGGGAATGCTCCTTAGAAGTGAGAATGGACAGATTTTATCTCAGATACTTTGGTCATCTTACCAGGAGGAACCAGTCCCTGGAAAAGGACATCATGCTTGGTAAAGTAGAGGATCAATGAAACAGTGGAAGACCCTCAACAAGATGGATTGACACAGTGGCTGCAACAACAGACTCAAACAGAGCAACGATTGTGAGGATGGTGCAGGATTGGGTAGTGTTTCATTCTGTTGTACATAGGATCACTATGCGACAGCTCCTTACACCACCACACATACCAAGAAGATGTTTACCTGAGTTCTGACAACTACATGAAGGCATTTGGATCTTATGAAGAATGGGGTTTCCAGAACACTTAACTGTCCTCCTACAGAATCTGTAGATGGGTCAAGAGGCAGTCATTTGAATAAAACAAGGGGATGCTGCATGGTTTGAAACTGGAAAAGATATGTGGCAAGACTGTATCCTTTCACCATACTAATTCAATTTGCATACTGGTCAAATAATCTTAGCTGGATTATATAAAGAACATAGCATCAGGATTGGAGGAGGATTCACTAATGAGCTGGGATATGGAGATGACACAATCTTGCTTTACAAAAAATGAAGACAAATTGAAGCACTTATGGATGATGGCTAAAGAGTTCAGTATGGATTACACCTGAACTTAAAGAAAACAAACATCCTCACAACTGGACTGATAAACAACATCATGATAAAGGCAGAAAAAAGTGAAGTTGTCAAGGATTTTATTCTGCTTGGATCAATAATCAGCATCTATAGAAGCAGAAGTGAAGAAATAATAATAATAATAATAATAAAATGTATTGCACTGAGCAAATTTGCTGCAAAAGACTTCTCTAAAGTGTTAAACAGCAAAGAAGTCATTCTGATGACTAAGGTGTGCCTGATCCAAGCCATGGTCTTTTCAATCTTCTCATTGCATACAGAAAAAAAGCTGGGAAATAAAAAAAAAAGAAGACAGAAGAAACGATGTTGAGGGAGATTGCTGAATATAAAATGGACTGCCAGAAGAATTGCAGACAGGATGCTCCTTAGAAGCGAGCATGGTGAGACGTTGGCTCACTTACTTTGGCACATCATTAGAAAAGAACAATCAATAGAAAAAGACATCATATTTGTTGAATAGAGGGTTAGAGAAATGACTGAAACTCTCAGTGAGACAGATGGACACAACAGCCTAAACAATGGGATAAAACATATTGAAAATCATGGAGCTAGTGCAGGGATCCAGGTGAGGAGAGGGAACTCAGCCACGCCCAAAGCAGCAGTGTGGGAGAGTGAGAGAAAGGGGATAAAAAGCCAGGAACCTGGACAGCGGAGCAGTCAGTGACAGTCATCCAGGTGAGGAGAGGGAACTCAGGCACCAAAGCAGTAGGGTGGGAGATTGGGAGAAAGGGGGTTAAAGGGAACTCAGGTACACCCAAAGCAGCAGGATGGGAGAACGGGAGAAAGGGGATAAAAAGTCAGGAACCCGG
>NW_006922553.1:407382-409957 GCF_000298275.1 Orycteropus afer afer
CTCATCTACTTTGGTCATATTGTCAGAAGGGACCATTCCCTGGAGAAGGATGTCATGCTTGGTAGGGTGGAGGGTGGACAAAAGAGGGGGAGGCCTTCAACGAGATGGATTGACACGGTGGCTGTGATGATGGACTCAAGTATAGCAGGGATCATGGAGCTGGTGCGGGATCGGGCAGTGTTTTGTTCTGCTGTGCATGGGGTCGCTATGAGTCTGAAACAACTCGTCGGCACCTAATAACAACAACAACAGTGCAAGATCAAGCCAGGTTTTGTTCTGTTATATGTAAGGTTACCAGAACTGGAGCTGAGTGGACAGCAACTAAAAACAACACCCACATATAGTACTGCAAGTGTTTTCAACAATGGATTATATCTTTTGATCAATGTGTTTATGTTTTCTGAGGGGTAAAATACAACATCTTATTTTTATGTGGTGATCATTTAACCCTTTAAAAAAGTAATTAAAATGACACGTATTATCTTCATTTTATATTTACATTAATTTTGTATTTTTCAGAAGGAGAAAGCTAAGGAAGGGTGAACTTCCACCTTCTGATATCTATTGTCAGAATTCTGGTTAATATCATCTCATTCAACAAACCTAATTTATTGCCTATACCCAGAGCAGAGTTAATTCCATAACAGCCTTATTATAAAAAAAAAATAGTCTTTTCATCTAATAGTATAATTTCTAAGCCACCAATCACAGACTCCTTTTCCTGGGCACCCAGTGTCACATTAAACTGGAGCAAAGCACAACCAGTCAGGCATAATATATTTAACTTAAAAAGCAAGAGACCTATTTAAATTTTGGCTGTTTAATTTACTGGAATTGCTTCCAGTAAATAAAAAGTTGTATTTAGGATTCTTCTTACAAAAGTCCTCTCCCACCCTCCTTTTTATTGTTCAGCCTCGTCAAACTGACCTTGGACTGTGACAGCCCAAAAGACTTGCTGCTGTGATAGAACTGCTGAACTGAAATGGAGATTCTACATAACCTTAATATTCCTTCTGATACGGTGACTAAATGTCATAAAAAATGATAACATCGAAGACGAGATTTAACATTAGTATGAAAGTATTTATATTGATAAAGACCTTTGGATAAGCTCTTTTGATGCATAAAAGAAAACACTACTCACACTTAGTGGTATAACTCAGTTTACACCATTGTTATTATTATGTACGATATTGGGGAATAGTGGGGAAAGTAGAAACATAGGACAGCTTCCTTGCCTAATACAATAATCACTAGTCACAAGTGGCTGTTGAGCACTTAAATTGTGAGTAATCAGAATTGAGAAGTATCTAACACTCATGGGATTCCTGAAAGTATTAAAAAATAAAAAAGATATTTAAATTTTATATTCAATGTATGTCAAAATGACAGTACTTTAGATTGCTGTTGTTGTCAGGTACTGTCTAGTTGGTTCTCAGTCACAGCGACCCTCCGTACAATAGAAGGAAACACTGCCCGGTCCTGCCCCAGCCTCACAATTTTCTTTTTCATTTATTTCTTTTTGAATATTTATTATTTCTTTTCTTTTGGTGACTGTAGGCTTTTTTTTTTTTGCTGCTCTTTTTCTAATGTTCAGACATGTTGGGTTAAAGTGTTGATTTTGGCTCTTTCTTCTTTTTTGATGGGTGCATTTACTGCTATAAATTGGCCTCTGATGACTGCTTTTGCTGTGACCCAAAGAATTTGGTATGCTGTGTTTTCATTCTCATTTGATTCAAGGAATTTTTTAATTTAATTTTTTTATTTCTTCTATTACCCAGCCATTTTTAAGGAGGGTGTTATTCAGTTTCCATGTGTTTGCTCTTTTTCTGTTGACCTTGCTATTGTTGATTTCTAATTTGATAGCACTATGATCTGAAAAGATGCTTTGCAGTATTTCCATGTTTTAAAATTTAGTAAGGCTTGCTTTGTGGCCTAACATATGGTCTACCCTGGAGATGTTCCATGTGCACTGGAAAAGAATGTATATTGTGCTGTTGGGTGAAGTGCTCTGTAGATGCCTATAAAGTCAAGTTGGTAGATTGTATTGTGTAGCTCTTCTGTGTTTTTGTTGAGTTTCTTTCCAGTTTTTTTATCTTTGACTGAAAGTGGTGTATTAAAGTCTCCTACTATGACTGTAGAGTCATCTATTTGTCTTCAATTCTGTTAAAGTCTGATTTATGTATTTTGTGGCTCTTCCATTGGGTGCATAGATATTTATTATGATTATGTCCTCTTGTTCAATTGATACTTTAATCATTATACATTGTCCTTCCTTGTTGCTTATGGTGGTTTTTGTCTTAAAGTCAATTTTATCACAAATTAACACTGCCACTCCTCCTCTTTTATGGTTGCCATTTGCTTGAGACATCTTTTTCCAACCTTTGATTTTTAATCTATTTTTGTCTTTGTCTGTAAGGTGTGTCTCTTGTAGACAGCATATTGATGGGCTATGTTTTCTTATCCAGTCTGCAACTCTCCATCTCTTGAGTGGTGCATTTGATCCATTTACTTTCAGTGTAATTATCAACAAGTATGAATTTGTTGCTGTCATTTTGTTATGTGTTTTTTCATG
>NW_006922553.1:411402-412311 GCF_000298275.1 Orycteropus afer afer
GATTGCCCAACCTTCCTTCTGAGGAGTGGCTGGTGGGTTTGAACCGCCAGCCTTCTGGTTAGCAGTCAAGTGCTTTAGCCATCTGAGGTAAAGCAGTAATACCAATTTTATGGCCCAGAAAATGCTTTGTGGTGGGGACTGTACTGTAGGATGTTTGGCAGCATTCCTAGCTCTATCCATTAAATACCAGTTGTATCACCACCATCCTCAACCCTAGTGCAACTTCCAAATATGGCTTCAGACCTTGCCAAATATCCTTGTGGGTAAAACCTCTCCCATAATGCCTAAGGCATTTGACTGCTAATCAGAAGGCTGGTAGTTCAAACACCCACCAGCCACCCCTCAGAAGGAAGACTGGGAAATGTACTTCCATAGAGATAATGCCTTGGAAACCCAAGGAGTGGCCACTATGAGTTGGAACTGTCTCAACTGCAGTGAGTTTGGTTTTGTTTTGGTTGGTCTACCCTATCCAAAATGGTCTTATGTTACTATACCAAGATAATTTTACCAGGGCGTATTTTAGAAAGGAAAAACACAGATGCTAGAAATTCAAAGGCATTTCATTTGCTGATTTGATATTATTAACATGAAAATTATTTTTAAAAATAATGTTTTCTGTTACAAACAATATGTCATTATCTTATGATGGAAGAGCAATTTACATGTAGAAATATAACTGAAAGTAATTTAATAAAACTTTAAATTAAAATACATTTTTCCTTAATGTTAAATAAATATCAAATAAAGATTAGTTCACACAAATTGAAGTAAAGTTTTTGATATATGACTTTCATTTTCAAAAAGTTCACCTTTTTAAGGCATAGTGTCATTTTTTTTCATAATGACAAATTTATGCTTCAAATGAAAATACCATTTTAAATTTACATAAATATTAATGTGGCTGGATAC
>NW_006922553.1:415641-417420 GCF_000298275.1 Orycteropus afer afer
TGTGGGGCTGGTGCGGGATCGGGCAGTGTTTCGTTCTGCTGTGCATGGAGTCGCTATGAGTTGGAAATGACTCGATGGCACTTAACAACAACAACAACAATATAATATTAATGACTATGCTAATACTCAATGTTTTCAGCTGTGAAAAAAGCAACAGGAGATCTCATGCCTCATTTGTGTTCCATTTGAAGCAAAAGGAATAACCAAATCTTTTTAGCAAGGAAGAAAAGTAAATTTGCATAATGAAATACAATCATTTTGTATATTTCTCATTTTTATTTTAAATTAAGGAAATATGCATTTGAATTCACAGTAACTGTTCCCAAGACACAGGAAATTAATAATGGTAATTTTTTGTTAAGGATTCATTTAAGATTAAAAAAAAGGAGGAAGAGAAGAAAAGAACCGTTCAGATGAAGCAAAATAGCTAAAAGCACAACTAAGGATTGTGCTCACTAGGCATAAAAGGCACAGTTCTTACTGGGAAAACAAAAGAACATAATATAATAAGATAGTTTCATTGACATGCATTTATCAAATGTATTCTCTGTGAAGATTTGAAAAGACCAATGGTATTCCATTTTCTACCAATATAGTCCTCTTCTACGAGCTGTGGTGGCATAGTGGTTAAAACATTTTGCTGTTAACCAAAAGGTCAGTGGTTTGAACCCACCAGAAGCTTTGTGGAAGAAAGATTATGCAGCTGGCTTCTGTAAAGATTTACAGTGTTGGAAACCCTATGGGGCAGTTCTACTCTGTCGTTAAGGGTCACTATGAGTTAGAATCCACTTGATGGCAGTATCCCAAGAACCACTGGGCCTCTGTGACCCATGGTTGTGAGGCATTCATACAAAGAAATCAATAAAAATATTCCTCTCTTAAAAGTACTATAGCATTGTGCCTAAGGCATTTGACTGATAACCAGAAGGCTGGCAGTTCAAACCCACCAGCCACTCCTTGGAAGGAAGATTGGGCAATCTACTTCCATAGTGATACCACCTTAGAATCCCAAGAAGTGGTTGCTATGAGTCAGGTTCGACTTGACAGCAGTGACTTTGACTATTTCCTAAGATTTAGTCAATGTAATATAACTTGAAATAAACATTTAAGTTATTTTGAGGGTAAAGGGGTTATTACTTAAATAATAAACAGAAGATAATATGGGATCCCAGAAGGCAAAATAAAGATACAAAGCATCAGGACAGGAAATAATCTTTTAAAATTGCTGATTAAAAACTCCTAAAGTAGTGAGGAATTACTCATGGGAGGGTTTACTTTGTTCTCTCTTTCTCTCCAGGAAAACAAAGCAGCCATAGTGCTTTTCTGAGCAGATCTGGCCCTAGGAAGAATTGTAAAGTCCGAGAAGATTATACACCATATCTAGTCATTTCTTCAGTTACTATCTGTGCTATCTCCCCATCACAGTACCCATCATCTGCCTGTTACCCATGGTACCCTGGACTTAATCCTGCCATTTTACCACTGTTGTTCAAATGATTCTACTATTACAGTATCTACTGGTCCCTCAAGGCCTCCTTCACTTATAATATTCATTCATATAAAGGTACTATGTAATCAATCGTACACATGGCCCATGCACTTTCAAATGACATACTAAAAACAATAAACCAAATAAATACATTTCTAAAGCTGAACCAAAGCAAGGACTGATGCAGACTGGGGAAGAGAAGATTGGGTCAAATTTCTTTTTTAAAAAAAAAAAAATTATTGTGATTTGGGTGAAAGTTTACAGAGCAAAGTCACTTTCCATACAGCAGC
>NW_006922553.1:417789-422168 GCF_000298275.1 Orycteropus afer afer
TTTTTTTTTTTAAATGATTTTGAGTTTTGTTCCACATTGTTCTCCCACTCTATCCAGGATCTCCTACATAGATTCTCCTCTGAGTGACTGACAGTGGTAGCTGTCAGTGGTTCTTCTATTCTCATAGTCATAGAGACTGAGGATCGCATTGGTGTACCTGCCCCTTGGACTAATTGTTTCCATGCATTTTTGGTTTTCTTCATTCTTCTTTGCTCTGGACAAGGAGAGACTTATCATTGTATCTAAATGGCCACTTGAAAGCTTTTAAGATCCCAGTTGCTACTTGCCAACATAGGATGTGGAACAATGTTTTTGTGTAGTATGTTACTGGGCCAAATTTCTTGTGAAGTTGTTTATTATGATCACTCTATACATCAATTCCACTCAATTACATGATGCAGACACATTATTCACTCAACCCTTGAACCTGGTATTGAAGTAGCTAGTGAAGAGAAAACTGAAGTGAAAATATCATTCTGATTTATTGATAAACAACATCATTAAGGAGACAAGATGTTCATGCAAAGTCATTGTGACCTGGAGAAAGACAGAAAGAAGACACATAAAAAACATTTTTATAAGAAAACAGGGGAAGCTCCACTATGAAAATGAAATGCAATAGTAAATGATATTGGGTCCTTCTATGATGACTATCATTTAAAAATAAAATAAAAGCTGAACTGACTGGTTTATGATCTTCAGTGCCCTTCACAGGCCATTCATGTGTTCTAAGTAGCACAACAGGACACAACAAGAAATGGTGAATGCAAACTTTTAGAAAGGTTGTCTGTAAGAATCTTAATAGAAAATTTCAACTGAATTATATTTTAGATCCTGGAGGCTGATGAAATATTCAAATGGTGGAACACTAGAGATGAATTTCATTTTAAAATTAAGAAAATAAATCTCCAGTGACTGATGCAGAATGAACATTCTGGAAAGAACTATACACTGCTTACCAAATGATTTTATGTACATATATACAACACAGACATTCAGAATAAGGTATACAAGGGAATAATTAATTGAATGTAAAAATTATTTCCCCATAAAATAAACAACCTTATTTAGTCATTAAATATATTGTATTAATTACACATCTTCTCAGAGACGTTCGTAATGTGTCTCTCTCTCCCAGGGAATTGACTCAATGGCGATTGCTAATATCTCTCCCAAGGGACTATAGATCAAAGATCAGCAAACATTTCCTGTAAAGGGCCAGAGACTAAATATTTCAGACTTTACAGGCCATGCAATCTCTATTGCAACTATTTACCTCTGCAGTTGTATCCTGAAAGCAGTCATAGACAATTCATAAATGAATGGACATGGCTGTGCTCAAATAAAACTTTATTTACAAACACGGGCACTGTGCTGGATTTGACCAGTAGACTATAGCTTGTGGACTTCGGTCCTAGATTATACTTCCACATAAAATTCTTTGTTTTTGAGTAGAGATCTATTTCTTTTGGAAATGTCATCCTAGCAATACCGAGGAATGCTGCAGTGGGATTCTTTTGTTAAGCTTCAAACCCTCTTCAGTAAAGAGTTCGTGAGACTCTCCTCTAGGAAAAATCAAAAGAAAATGTTCTTTACAGGGCATAGTCACAATCTTTTATATTTTCTTTCCATTGTTTGTGTCTTATGGTTCTTTTCTTATCTTTTTTTTTTTGGCCTCTTGCCAGTTTGTTTTGAAAGACCACTATCTTGTATTACGATCTTTCTGGTAAGTTCTGGAAATTCTCTTCACTTAATCAAAAATGGAACATCTGTGGTTGCTTTTAATAGTCACTGCATATACTTATACAGACTCTTGAATGTCAAAGATGGCCCATGAAAATATGTGTGTTTGGTTACCTGGGACAAGTAAAGGAGCTCTGGTGGTGTAGTGCTTCAGGCATTTGACTGCCAAGCAAAGATCAGTAGTTTGAGCCCATTAGCCACTTCATGGAAGAAAGATGAGGCAATCTGCTTCTGTAAGGATTTACAGCCTTGGACACTCATTGAGGGTAACTAAGAGTTGGAATAGACTCTATGGTAGTGAGTTTGGTTTTGTTTTGGCCTTTGTGTTACAAAAGCCATTAGAGTTTGTCTGAGCAAGGTGTTAATTGTAGTGCTTTAGAGGAGAAGAAAGGAGCCCTGGTAGTGTACTGCCTAAGGCATTTGGCTGCTAACCAGAAGGCTGGTGGTTCAAATCCACCAGCCACTCCTTGGAAGGAAGATTGGGCAATCTACTTCTGTAGTGATACCACCTCAGAAACCTAAGGAGTGGTTGCTATGACTTGGATCCAACTCAATGGCAGTGAGTTTGGTTTTGATTTTTTTGAGGGGAGAGGGATCTCCATTTACACAGGAGTAACTACTCTTCCTTTCTTGTGTCTTGCTAAGAAAGCCTCCATTTTTCTTGAAACTACATTGTATTTTACTCTTTCTGCATTTCATGCTCACATTTATGAATACTACATATAACAGGTTGTATCTTACATGGAATTGGATGTAACCAGAGTAGTTTTGGATATAATTTCAAACTTATTTCAGGAAAATGTTATTAGTGGATGCCAAATAGCTAAAATTCCAGAATGTCTTATTATTGAATTTATGAATTTTCAGAAAGAACCAAAAGAAAATTATTAGAATAATGCCAGTATAATTGAAGGAGCTCTGGTAGCGTAGTGCCTAAGGCACTTGACTGCTAACTAGATGGCTGGCAGTTCAAACCCACCAGCCACTCCTCAGAAGGAAGGTTGGGCAACCTACTTCCGTAGTGATACCACCTCGAAAACCCAAGGAGGGGTCGCTATGAGTCAGGTCCGACTCGACTGACAGCACATAACAACAACAGTATAATTGAAAGTCTTATGTGCCTGTTCCACAAATCCACTATAATACTGTCCACTTCAACATCTTTTATTATTATTATTATTGTGATTTAGGTGCAAGTTTACAAAGCAAATTCATTTTACAGAAAACAGTTCATACACATTTTGTTTCATGACATTAATTGCAATCCCCACAACGTAATAGCTCTCTTCTCCCTTCCTCCCTGTGGTTACCTTTTTCCTGTATCCTTCCCTATGCATTCCTGCCCTCTGAGCTATCACCCTGTGCAAATGCTGCCCTTCTGGTCTCCCATGATTGATTGTTCTAAGGACTTTAGCTACCTGGTGTAAATGTTCACCTTGTATGCCTGTCTATTGTTTGTTTGGAAGCCATGGGAGTGAGTTCAATTCCAGGTACTTCTACCTTTAGGGCAGGTAACTCTTAGAATATTTTCTTTCCTAATACATAAGATTAGCACAATCTTATCCTTCCATGTTTTGTATTCAATATTTACTTGTATATACTTATACTTTACAACTGTATATCAGCTACTTGGATTGTTTTTGAAGACCTGCTGATTTCTACTGCATTCATTCACCAGCTTAGCAAATTCCATAAATTCCAAAGTGACACCTCATAGGAACAGCACACACTGAGGCAATTACGGCATCTTATTCATTTTTTTCACTTCAAACAGAAGTTGAGAATTTCAGTGCCAGAATCTAATCAAGATTTTCCATTTGTCTCTCTTACCAGCATGTTTTAAAAAGAATACTATCTTTTCAACGACAGATGAGTCTAACTGGACAGTCATAAAAAAACTAACTTTGCAGAAATAGTTTATTTTATTATTTTTCTCATAAACTCTGTATTTCTAATGTTTGTACATGGTCTATAAGGCATACAATGTGCCATAACATTAGTTGTTGTTGCTGTTAGTTGCGGTTGAGTCAATTCCGACTTACGGGGATCACGTGTGTGCAGAATAGAAATGATCTGTGAGGTTTCCAAGGCTGTGACCTTTTGGAAGCTGATCACCAGGACTGTCTTCAGAGGTGCCTCTGGGTGGGTTCAAACTTCCAACCTTTCAGCTAGACAAGCACTTGCTTGGGCCACCCAGGGACTCCTTGGAACATCAGTAAAAGTATAAAATTAAAATAAATAAATAAAAGAATATGTATATGTATGTTGTTGATGCACACTCAAGAAAATTATTACTGATGGGAATGCTTGATCAGTCTATTCTAAAGGACTGCAGAGCCACTAAAGTTCTGTATAAAACATCAAATGTCCATTGCCTTCTGGAGCACAGACCAAACAGTATATACAGCAATGTGGTCACTACAGTGCTTCTTAGATTCTTGCTTGGGAATCCTTGTTAATGTTTTGATATAGATCTCTTTACTGCCAACCACTCAATTCTATGGGTGGAATAAACATCCTGGCTTAATTGAACTTCACTCAATTGCAGTGCTTGCCTTCTAAAAGGGTTTGCAAAAATAAATAAAGAATGAAGAGTAAGAATTTTTACTAAGGAATCAAAGAAATATCTCTTTTCT
>NW_006922553.1:422268-426774 GCF_000298275.1 Orycteropus afer afer
ATTTATATATTTTATGATTTTGTTATTTAAAATGAGAACTAGTTAAAATATGCAAAAACATAGAAGAAGCCTTAGCAACTCTGAGTCCACTCCAAGGACAAAAAAAAAAAAACAAAAAACAAAAAACAAACTCACTGCCATCAAGTCACCAGCAACCCCCACTGGGCTTCTGAGTCAGTAAATCTTTACAGAAGTAGATTTCCTTATCTTCCTTCTGCAGAGTTGCTGATGGGTTTAAACCACCAACCTTCTGGTTAGCAGTCAAATGTCTTAGGCACTGCACCACCAGAGATACTTCTCAGCCCACTACTCAGATTTAATAATAGCACTGCCTCATTACCACAAGTCCTTGTTTTTAAATAAATGAATCATTATGGAACCCTCACTGAGCACATTCCTTAGTTTTTCCCCAGATGTAGCTGCTATCCAGAAGTCATTGTTTATCTTTTGTAAGTTTTATACTTTACTATATCTTTGTGGGATCAAAAAGTAATGCATTATATATTTTCTGTTTTTAAACTTAAGATAAGTCATGCAATATCATTTGTATGCTTCTGAAATGTGCTTTTCTCTCGCTTCACTTCATGTTTCTAAATTTGAGTGTTAATAGCATGTACAGCATCGTGGAATTGTATAATATGGCATCCCTGACTCACAATACATGCAGTAACAGTTATTCATTCATTTAAACCTCTGCTGGCGGCAGTGAGTGAGTGAGGACTCTGTTGAAGAAATAGAAAACTTTTAATCTATCCTATGTGTAGGCAGTATAATGTTTCTATTTTTTCATGATTGCAAACAATAATGCATGAGATAATCATGCAAATACTTCTCCATGTTGTATTTCCTAGTTTTCCCAAGGGATATTATTACATGTTGAATAATTAATCTTAAGATACATTCTTTTTTTGTTGTTGTTCTGTTCGCCTACCCCCACCTGATCTTCTCACCTGTCTATGCATTTATCCACAGCCTCTTGTTTAGTGCTAGTGGTAATGCAGTATTTTGCATGTAATAGTATTTGCCTCTGTTGTCTATATCTTATGTACATGTTTCAGTGCACACATTCTTCATGTTTCAGACAAAAACATTTCTGACTACTGTAAGGCTTGCCACGTTGCTTTTAAATGACTGTACCATTTTATATTACCAAAGCAGCATATGAGGGCTTTTGTTGTGCAGTTATCTAAAACTTACCATCAGCCTTTTGAAAAATTTGGCAATTTGAGTGTTGCATTCTTTGGGCACTTCAAAATTATTAATGAGCCTTTACACGTTTGTTAAGGAGCTCTGGTGGCATAGTGCCTAAGGCATTTGACTGCTAACCAGAGGGCTGGTGGTTCAAAACCCCAGCCACTCCGTGGAAGGAAGACTGGGCAATCTACTTCTGTAAAGATATTCTGCTCAGAAACCCAATGGGGGTCGTTATCAGTTAGAATCGACTTGATGGCAGTGAGTTTGGTTTTTATATGTTTGTTTGTTTTAAATAACTGGGTTTTCTCTTCCTTTTTATTGCATTGTCTTTCTCTTTCTAATTTATAACTTTCCCATATATGTTCTGAATACTAACCCAGAGTTGGAATCAACTAGACAGCATACAACAATAACAATCCTTTGTCATTCTTATGTCTTGCAAGATATATATCTTATCATTTGGTTTGTGAGTTGTGAGAATTACTTCCAGCAGCTCTGGAGTTGGCTTAAGCTGTTTTGTGGAAATACAGAAAGTACCTGCACAGTACTGACCCTGGACAAGACTACACTGATTTCTCATGCTATTTTGTAACTATGGGTCTGACGAGTTTTAAGGTGGTTTGTATCAGCATGTCTGCATTATTTATTGATATGTGGGAATGGTGATTTGTACCTTGTCTTGGTGAAGACCTAGGAAGGCTCTGCCATTGAGGCTAGTTACATAGCAGGTATGATGCAGTGAATTACTTGGTATGACTCTTCTAGCCATGATATTTGTGGCTCCCACCACATTACTGGGTGAAACTATGCAAATGTAAGGTGCTTGTGGTCCCCAAAGGGATTGGATAGCTTATTTTCTCTCTATCATTGCTATCAAGTTGAATCCGACTCATAGCAACCTCTCCTGGGTTTTCAGAGGTGGTATCTCTATGGAAGTAGATTGCCTAGTATTCCTTCTGAGGAGTGGCTGGTGGGTTTGAATCATCAGCCTTCTGGTTAGCAGTCAAATGCCATAGGTACTATGCCACCAGAGCTCCGGGATAATTTGTTAATAAGGTAAACAAGGTATATAGCACCCTTGTGGGGGTGAGACCATGCAAATAAAATGTTTGGATCTTTGCTATGCTTAAAATGAGCCCTCCTAGAGGCAGAAGGGGGGATCTTACTGCGATCGAGAGAGAAGAACCAGAGGTGGAATGGAGTGCATTCTTGGACCTGAGATCCCTGCACTGAGATGGCAGACAGGCAATGGTGAGATGGCAGAGAGATGGAAGGCAGTGGAACCATGGGGTACAAGACACAGCAGTAGGCTTTCTGGCCCATGGAGTGAGAGAGCTGAGTGTTTTTGGGCAGGAGGCTTGCTGGTGGTGTGGAGTACACTAGGTGTACCTATTGGCAGAGCTAAAAGAGCTTTCTACCACTTGCCCGAGCAAGGCAGAGGTCAGGCCGAGAGGCCAAGTGCCTAAGGGCATAGCAGTGGAGAGGATGTCCTGGTCAAAGAACTGTATCCTGAGTGCATTCCTGTACCTGAATTGTAACCTGTTACTTACCACCCTGAATGTGCCCAATTGCATCTGATCTCAGAAGCTAAGCAGTATCAGGCCTGGTTAGTACTTGGATGGGAGACCACCTGGGAATACTGGGTGCTGTAGGCTTAGGGAGCTCTGGCGGCATAGTGCCTAAGACATTTGACTGCTATCCAGAAGGCTGGAGGTTCAATCCCACCAGCCACTCCTCGGAAGGAAGGTTGGGCAATCTACTTCTGTAGTGATACCACCTCGCAAATCCAAGGAGGGGTCACTATGAGTCAGATCCGACTCAACGGTAGTGAGCTTGAGTTTTTTTTAATTTCCCTAATAAACTCCATAATCTTGAGTATTGTCTGTGAGTTCTGTGTGGCCATTTCAATGAATTATCAAACCCAGTAGAGAAGTAGTGAGTGCCATGGGAGAGACAGTTGGTGTCAGAAGTGGCAAAAAGGTTGGAAAGTGGTGCCATGTCTGGCCTCATAGGCATTAGCCTTGGGATGCTGCTGCTGATTCTGTCTCCACCTTGTGATATTATAGGAGGTCAGAAGCTGCCACCCCCATGTCCTTTTTGCAGCAGGTATATGGGTCCATGACATCAGGGCACAAGAAACATGGCTGAAACCCTATTTTGGACTTCTTGGTTCTATGGGCTTCTGTGCATACATAGGTAATTCTTGATTTGAGAGAAAAGTGTGTACATGGTCTGAGAGAAAAGGCACAACCTGGTGTGGCCTTTAAAAAGGAAGCACAATAGGAGCTTATGTCTGTCCTCTCCAGGTCTTTGTTTTGAGGGAAACTCACTCTGAGTTTAATGTAGTTGCTTTTTTGCAATCTTTTCTTGTAATGAAGTTTTAGATTTATAAACGTTGTCATTGTTGGTCCTGTGAGTCTTCTTTAGCAAATGAATTCTAATAAACCTTTAGTGAAATTTTTTGTCTAGTATTATTTACAGTAGAATCACTGGTTTCTGTTAATAAAACAAAAATCAAGCAAACTTTATTACTGAAAAAAATGCATTGCAGACTGTTTGAATTTGTTTATAATATTACTATAACTATTTACTGTAACCAATAGGCAGGAAGTGGGGGAAAAGCCGGGGAAGACAGAGCCATAGGATCCAGGTAAGGGGAAGGATACAGGCCCTACCCAAGAGGCAGGAAACAGGGAAAAGCCGGCAAAGACAGAGCCACAGGATCCAGGTAAGGGGAGGGCGGAGAGGTTTCAAACAGCTAAGGGAGACAAACTCATCTGTCAGTTTGTCACACTGCGGTGGCTTGCATGTTGCTGTGAGGCTGGACACTGTGCCACTGGTGTTTCAAATGCCACCAGGGTTGCACATGGTGGCACAGGTTTCAAGGCAGCTTATTGACTAAGATAGACTAGGAAGAAGGAGGAGGCCATCCACTTCTCAAAGAACTGGCCAGGGAAAACCTTAGGAATAGCACAGAAACACTGTCTGATGTATTACTGGGTAACTTTATGAATAGCCTGGAAACACTGCTACAGTGCAGGAAGACGAGCCTCTCAGGTCAGAAGACACTCAATATATGACTGGGAAAGAACTGCACTATCAGAGTAGAGCCAACCTTAATGATATGGACAAAGTAATGCTTTCAAGACCTCCATTTGCTGACATGGCATGACTCAAGTTGAAGAGAAACAGCTGCAAATATCCATTAATAATCGGAATATGGAATGTAAGAAGTATGAATCTAGGAAAATTGGAGGTTGTCAAAAATGAAATGGAATGCATAAAGATTGATATCCTAGGCATTAGTGAGCT
>NW_006922553.1:427725-428211 GCF_000298275.1 Orycteropus afer afer
CAAAAGGGAAGAACACACTCGGCATTTCTCAAGCTGAAAGAACTAAGGAAAAAAAACTTAAGCCTTGAGTTGCAATACTGAAAGATTCTATGGGCAAAATATTGAATGATGCAAGAAGCATCAACAGAAGATGGAAGGAATACATAGTCACTGTACCAACAGGAACTGGTTGATGTTCATCCATTTCAGGAGGTGACATATGATCAAGAATCAATAGTATTGAAGGAAGAAGTCAAAGCTGCATTGAAGGAATTGGCAAAGAACAAGGCTCCAGGAATTGATGGAATATCCATTGAGATGTTTCAACAAACAGATATCCTGCTGGAGGCACTCACTCAGCTATGTCAAGAGATTTGGAAGACAGCTACCTGGTCAACTGACTGGAAGAGAGCCATATTTGTACCCATTCCAAAGAAAGGTGATCCCACAAAATGTGGAAATTATTGAACAATATCATTAATATCACATGCAAGTAAAATCTTACTG
>NW_006922553.1:428891-429837 GCF_000298275.1 Orycteropus afer afer
TGATGCTTTTGAGTTGTGGTGCTGGCAAAGAATGCTGAAAGTAACATGGACTGCTAAAAGATTTAACAAATTTGTCCTGGAGGAAGTGAAGCTGGAATGCTCCTTGGAAGCGAGAATGGGCAGACTTTGTCTCACCTACTTTGGTCATGTTGTAAGAAAAGACCATTCATTCCCAGGAGAAGGATGTTATGCTTTGTATGGTGGAAGATCGACGGAAGAGGGGAAGGCCTTCAACGAGATGGATTGACACAGTGGTTGCGGTGATGGGCTCAAGCACAGCAAGGATCATGGGGCTGGCGTGGGTTCAGGCGGTGTTTTGCTATGCTGTGCATGGGGTTGCTATGAGTTGGAGATGACTCGATGGCACCTAACAACAATAACAACACAACTATTTGTGATTTAGGATTAATATTTCTTTGAAAATAAGTGAACTTCTCAGGATTTTCCAGAGAAAATTCACAAAATCCGAGATAGTTATCAGATTTTTAACATATTGTTATAATCCAATAGTTCCAAGGGTAGGGGGTCTACTATCCAAGTTTCAATAACAGTGATGAACAGTCTGCTTGGACTGAATACAGATGGCAAACAAATGTTCCTGAAGGGAAAATCTTCTCAACTTAACATAATATTCTGGTTTAAAATAAATATTTTCACACAATGTTTTGTTTTGTAGCATATAATTAGAATATTTAAGATTACACGTGGGATGTAAAATGGAGAACAGAGTTAATTATCTATAAAAATAAAAATGCCTTTTTGCAGGACATATTAGACAAAAATGTGTATGTGCTACACATGCGTATAGAAAAGATAAAGTGGTTTGTGTAACATCTTCAAACAAATTAGCTGTAACTTGAGAGACTAATTGCATATTTGGGAAATTGTCTCTAACAAACATATCTCCATATATAGTATATATCCATTTATAAAGTCTTATTTATTT
>NW_006922553.1:430470-439977 GCF_000298275.1 Orycteropus afer afer
TAGAGCAACCTGAAAGCAAAGCCTTAACTCCATCTTAAAATCCTGACATGAGTCTAGAATCTATGTTGAATTTTAAAGTTTCCTTTTCTAAAAGCAATTTCTCTAAACTTTGTGCTGACCTAACAATATACCATAAAGAAAACACGCTTTCTCTGTGGTCTGGTAGATGCAGGTTGTCACAGCCTATGTCCATTGTTGCTTTATGGTCAAAAAATGCAGGATGCAATAGCCCATGTTTGAAGGGTCTTGATAGACATTATTAGCAATAAATCTTCTTTACAATAGACCCCCAGCTCTACTGCTTGAGGAAACAATTTTAATAACAAATTCCCAGAAAAACACTTGTTCTGCCATTGTCCTGTGGCCATCCCGTAATTAACTGCAGAGCATTTATGCTTGCACTTATGTACCATTAACCAGTCATGTAATCCCACCTATAAATTATCCACCAACCAAAAAAAGCCAAACTCACTGCTGTCGAGTAAATTCCAATTCATAGTGACCCCTCCTTGGGTTTCTGAGGCGGTATCTCTACAGAAGTAGATTGCCCAGTGTTCCTTCTGAGGGGTGGCTGGTGGGTTTGACCACCAGCCTTGTGGTTAGCAGTCCAGTGCCTTAGACTCTGTGGTAGTTAAATTGGTATGTCAACTTGGTTGGATCTGGTTGAGTGGCTGGGCAGCTGGTGGTAGTTATTCACTATGATGAGACTGGCAGTCAGCTCAATGGTCGAATCTACCACAAGCAGCTGAGTAGCTGCCTTTGGGATGTGGTCTGCTTCCTGTATTTAAAGAGAAGCCTTGGGGATAGTCTTGAGCTTATGGGACGCCTGAACCCTGCATGTAGCCGAGTCGTTGTTCAGCAGCCTGCCATGCTCTGCCGATCTTGGCACTTTCAATGGACTTGAACTAATGGCCTGCTGTGTGGTTTGGTAATATTGGGACTGTGCCTTGTTGTTTGTCAACCTTGGGTTTGTCAGCCTCAGCAGCCAGCAGCTGAGTGAAGAAAAGCATCCAGGTTCAGTGGGCCGGGAGCAGGAGGCAGAGCTGAAGCCCGAGGTCGAGGGGCTTTCACTCAGCCCCTAAAGCCTGGGACTTTGAACTTGGACTTAAATCCTCCAAAGTGTGAGAGAATAAACTCCTGTTAACTCCTGTTTGTTAAGGCCATCCCATTTGTGGTTTAATCTTGTCAGAGTGGCACTAGGAAACCAGAACAGGCTTCCCTACCCGTCCCTGCTAAATCCCAGCTCTCACATATCCCACCTTCAACTCCTGATTGTCTTTCAGCCAATCATGATTTTGTAGCTTTAGTTCCTGCTTTAAGTGTATAAGAATGCGTGCTTCTTTAATTTTCCTCAGTGCAGCTACTCTCACTCTGAATCTAGATGTTTTCCTGGTTTGGATTCTGGACTTTCAATAAATCTCTTAATTTTACTTTTACAGAGTGTGTGTTTTCACTCTAGTACAGGAGAAATAATTTGGTTATAGCCAGGGAAAACAGGACATGCTTCATTAAGCAAGTGGCAAGTTAAGCTGAAACTTAAAAATAAAGATGATTTGCAAATGCAGCTTGGGGTGAGGGATTTTCAGGAGAGAATCTGATATGAGTCAAATTATGATATTCAGAAGACCTGAACTATGGAACTAAACAAAGAGAATTCAGTTTAAATGGAATAAGTGGATATGGGAATGGGATTAATCTGACTAGAAAAGTATGATGGAACCACATCAAGGACTTTATATGTGAGGCTGTAGAATTTGGACTAATTAGTAATTGGGTGTTGCAAATGGTTAACACCCTCAGGTGCTAAAAAGGTTGCAGAGCTAAGCCCACTGTGATGGTGTGTCAACTTGGCTGAACTATGATTCTCAGTGGCTTAAGCAGCTATGGTGTGGTCATTCCCATGATGAGATGTGATGCAAGTTAGTCAGTCACCTCCACAGTGGGATATTAAAAGTTCCTCAATTGTACTAGACATATTAAGTCTTTATAGCCCCCTAATGGTTTCAATATTGGACAACGCATATATAGAATGCTTCCATCATCACAGAAAGGTGTATTGGATAGCACTGTCTAGAGCAATGGATCATATTTATCTCACTTACGGTTACAGCAATAGATAGGAGAGAGAAGAGAAGAGACTGGGAAGATATCTCAGATGGATTTCTCAGGGGTGAACTCAGTGGTGAGCTAAGTGGGAAAGGACCAAAAGAGTTGGGACACTAGAAATGGGACATTAGAAAAGGTCTAGGATAGAAGACTAACAATTGGTTGTTATCTGCATATTCTTGATAAATATAGTGAAGGGACTTGACAAAAACATTCAAGGGAGAGCTTTAGAGAACAAAGAGAGAGAAGATTTTTATTTAAAACCAACATTAATGGATTTGGGAAGCAAGGAGAGTCAAAAAAAGAAATTTAGGAAAAAGGACTAGACAAAGAAACAGAGAAAAACATAGTAACCATCATAGAATCTAAGGGGGAAGGCTTTTCCAAGGACATAATGGTAATTAGGGAGCTCTGCCATCGTAGTGGCTAAGGCACTTGACTGTTAACCAGAAGGCTGGCAGTTCAAATCCACCAGCCACTCCTCAGAAGGAAGATGGGGCAATCTACTTTCATAGTGACACTGCCTCGGAAACCCAAGGAGGGGTCGCTATGAGTCGGGTCTGACTCGACGGCACATAACAACAACGATAACTAAACTGAACATCACACTTCATTTTGATAAATACTATTTTTGTCATAATATTAAAATGCCTCAGGGCAACATTATTTAAAATATGATATTATTTAAAATATAGTTAATAGCTTAATCTGCTCTAATGCATTTTAATAATATAAAGCAAATTCCTTTTATATTTAATGCGTTATTCATAAAGTTATTTAACAGATGGAGACCTGGTTTGTCTTCCATAAAGTCACATGACAACATTGATATGTGAAAAATTGTTAACAAATTAATGACAGACAAGTTCTTCCAAACATTTTTTTGTCTTTCCTCACTGCCCATGTAAACCTTTTGTATGTATTTTTAAGGCTATTGTGGTATAATTGCTAAAACAAACTAAATTTACACTTAAAATTTCACCTGTACTGTGTTCCACTGGAGATAAAAAAAAAAAAAAAAGAACTTGCAGGTTAATTTTTTCCATCTCTTTTAAGAAAGAGCATCCAAGATACTATTTAGCATTTAAAAAGCACCCTGGCATTTCAAAGTTTTCTGAAATTATTTTTGAAATATGCTGGTCATCAAATTGTTTAGTCTTATGTGCAATAACATGAATTTACTTGAAAATGCCATTAAGAAATATCTCTAGAGTGCATTTGAACTTCGTACAATAGATTGAAAATTGGTTGACAAGCTTGTGTGGCCTAGGAATAAACACTTTAAAACAAGTAGTAGGACTGTCATTCTTCTTGGTTAGTCTGTCACATGTTTAGCATTTTAAAATATTTTACATGAAAATTCAATAATTTGGATTAAAATGTTCATTTTAGGTAGTGATCTATGATTACTCCAAAAGAAGTCCTATTTAATTAAACTTTGTCTCTAAATATCATTTCAGTCTGGGGCTATTCAAGAGCAATTTTTAAAGACTTGGTCATAAAATACTGTATGATTCCTTCTAACTTTATTGAGAACTTGAACTTAAGTAAATTTTATTTAGTATGTTTTAAATACTACTTTCAATTAAGCGAAAAACTTATATTATTATTTAAGTTATGAAAAACTCAAAATCATCATTTCACAAATGTTATTCTGTACTAAACAAATAATTGTTATATATTAAACAGTTCAAATTTTAAAAACATATATTGAAAAATATTGGAAGGAAATACATAAATTATACCAAAATCCAAACCAAACTCACTGACATCAAGTCGAGTCTGACTCATAGCGACCCTCACTGGGTTTCCAAGTTTATAAATCTTTATGGAAGCAGACTGCCTCATCTTCTGCAAAGCAGGTGGATTCCAACCACTGACCTTTTGGTTAGCAGCCAAATGCCTGAACCACTACACCCCCAGAGCTCCTTACATAAATTATAGTAGTGATTACTTCTGGCCTTTTTACTTCATAGGCTTCTATCTGCTCCTATTATTCATAATAATCGTATGTTGTTGTTGTTATGTGCCATCCAGTTGGACCCAACTCATAGTGACTCTTCCTTGGATTGCCGAGGCAGTATCACTATGGAAGTAGATTGCCCAACCTTCCTTCCGAGGAGTGGCTGGTGGGTTTGAACTGCCAGCCATCTGGTTAGCAGTCAAGTGCCTTAGGCACTATGCTACCAGAGCTCCCAATAATCATATGACTTTTTAAAGTGAGGGAAAAGCAAAACACATCTGTGACAACTGTAATAAACATCTTTCTAATTAACACTCTTACCACTCAGAATGAGAATCTTGCCTGAACCCCTAAAGCAGCTGTGTGTAAAGGGAATCCTGGATAGAACTCATACAGAAATGCCAGCGTTCACAAGTTCAGAGAACTTCACAAGTTCACTGCCCCAAGTTCAGAGAAGAGAGGTTGTCATTTAACATATACGTTATTGGATTTGATCTCTTTTTGTCTTTTAATACAAACATTTTTTCTAATTACAAAAGCTATGCTGTTTCATAATGACAAGTTAGCAATTATTGATAATTTACGGAAAATTAGGTACAATTTCCTAGATTCATACTTTGTACATTCCACGTTCTGATTCTTGATGGATGTTTGCAGCTGTTTCTTCTCATTTTGAGTCGTGTCACATCAGCAAATGAAGGTCCCTAAAGCTTTCCTCCACCCAAGTCATTATCCACACCATTAAGCTCACCTCCAGTTTGAAAAGGCAGCTCTTCCCCAGTGGAATTTTGAGTGCCTTCCAACCTGAAGGGTTCATCTTCCAGCACTGTATCAGTGTTTCCCTGTTATTCACAAAGTTTTCAGTGGCTAATTTTTTTTCTCTTCCTAGTCCGTCTTGTCCTGGCAGACTTCCTGAAATCTGTCCACCCTGAGTGACCCTGCTGTTATTTGAAATACCAGTGGCATACCTTCCAACATCACAGCAACACACAAGCCACCAAAGTATGACAAACCGACAGACAAGTTGTGGATTTCTGTATTCTTTACGTTGAGTTGTAATCCACTTGAAACTACATACTATCATTTATAGAAGGTACCACAGCTGCATTTGAATTCTTCCTTTAGATTCTTAGGACTTGGTTCATTCATTTGTTCAACAAGAAATTTTTGAAAACTTCTCTCAGCATTAGAGATCCAGCAATAACAAATGTTGCTTATATTATAAGGGGCTAAGCAGAAAACAAAATTTAGTGTACTCCATGTGCTGCTAAGTATATGGAGTAAAATAAAGCATATACTTATTTTTTGGGGGCCTAGAGATAAGGATCTTAATATTAAGTTGATCAAGGAAGGTGTCATTGAGGTTTCATTTGAATTAAGAAGATGAGAGGAAGTAAACCATGTAGATATCTTCAGAAGACCGTTCCAGGCAAGTTCAAAGGAGGTGAAGGTTGGCATTGAGAGGTGTACAAGCACTAAGGACATATTTGGTTTATGTAATCTTTTAGCTTAAGGGAGACTTTTTCCATCTCCGCACTATTGGCATTTTGGACCAGATAATTATTTTTTATATGGGAGGTTTACCTGTGAATTGTAGGGTATTTAGCAGCATTCTGGGTTCTATCCATGGATGCCAGCAGCATTTCCCCCACCAGTTGTGACAGCTAAAAATGTCTTCCAAGATTGTCAAAGTTCCCCTGGGGGGCAAAACTGCCCCCGGTTGAGAACCACTGCCTTGGAGTCATAAAAAAAAAAAAAAAAAAAAACGAAAAGAACAAACAAACAAACAAAAAAAAAACACTGACCAAGATATATTTTTTTTCAAGTGCATAGCCATCATCTGCTTGACCTGTAGAATAAAAAATAAATATTTTGATTGTACTTTTTGGTCTTACCACATATTCAGTTTGGAATTAGGTCGAGTGGAAAGAACTTTCTTACAGGTGATTTTACTGGTCCTGAGATGATAGTTGGTTTTCTAGCCATTCTGCCCATGCTCCACTCCATATATTTTCTCTAGTCATGACCAGGATTCAGAGTTTAGCCATGGCCATTACAGTGCATTGGACTGACTCTTTCTAATATATATTCATCCAGCAATAGGTGCTTTTGCGGGTCATGGAAGCAGTGGCAGAAAAGGTTGTGAAAAGAGCCAGAACCCTTCACTCTACTAATACAACCTTGTCACCCACTAGCACCTTGGAAATCTAGACTGACAAACTGAATATTTAAAGCTTCTGAAACAATGAATTTTAAAAATCTGCATGACAAACTACAAAATCTAGAGTCTACAAGACATGTAGAGCCTTACAAAAATCATAGAAAACTGTCCTTGGGTAACAAAATCACAAAGATACATATGCCTACACATACAAACAGTACCCATTGAAATCCTGATTCACTTTGGGTACACACAGGCAAAAGATTACAGACTTTCTGTATTCTTACATCAAATGCATCCAGTCAACAATGGTTTAAAAAAAAAAAAAAAGCACCAAACTCTCTGCTGTCGAGTCGGATTCGACTCATAGCGACACCTCCTTGGGTTTCCAAGGCAGTATCACTACGGAAGTAGATTGTGCCATCTTCCTTCCGAGGAGTGGCTGGTGGGTAATTCCTTTCTATCTTCAAAAATGGCTTCCATTCTCCCTTTCTCCATAGTTAATTTTAATGCATTTGATGTTTTAACTTTTTTTTACCTGAAAATATAATTGCAAAATATTTAGCTATATTTTATGATCATTTCACTGGGCCTTATTTTTATAATTCCTCTGCATTGCTATGTGAATTTGTAATCAGTTGTTCTAACTGTTGCATAGTGGTTAATTATTTCTATAAGTTTTTCACTACACACTCTTCAAGTGATAGACATGTAGGTAGCTTCTACTGCTTCAGAAACAATGAAGCGATGCATATCATCCAGCATTTCCCTTTGTAAACCTATGTAAGAAGTTCCCTGAGATGTGTATACCAAAAAGAAAAACCAAACCCATTGCCATCGAGTTGATTCTGACTCATAGTGACCCTCATTGGGTTTCCTAGGCTGTAAATCTTTACAGAAGTAGATTGCCTCATCTTCCTTCTGTGGAGCAGCTGGTGGGCTTGAACCACCCGCCAAATGCCTTATCCTCCATGCCACCAGACCTGCTCTTTGGGATGTGTAGGCAGGGGTAGAATTGCTGGGTCACAGGTCTCATTCATTTAATTTGACTAAGTAGTGCCAGTTTGCTCTACAGAATGTTTGTATCACCAGGAAAGGATATCTCCACACCCCCATCAAAATGTGCCACTATATTACTGTTATAACAATAATTCGTTGTTTCAGTTAACCTGTTTATAATTAGTAGTGTCTTTGACAGCTCCACACATGCTATTTTCACTTTCTGGATTTCCTGTTGTGTAAACTGCTCATTGTTCTATCAGAGATTATGTAGTTTTCTTTTTGTATTTTATGTAATTAGATACTGCATAATTCCTTGTCTGTTTGTCATTATAGCATGTATTCTATCAAAAAAAATGTTCATGGTGACCGTCACTGAACAGAAAGCTTTACCTGTGATCTGATACAAATTACCCAAAATTTTACCTTTTGTGTTTTTATACAGTATACATGCATTTACCACCCAATAAGTGTTAGACCCAAGTGGAAGGATACTTAGACGACTAACTTAGTCCCACTTACTCAGGTATTATTAGTTGGAGAGGACAATATTGTATTTAAAGACAGAATTAAATGAAAGAAACATCAAAAAACTGAAATGGGAACATATGAATCAGCAAAATTTGTATCAATGAAGATCAGCTTTGCTGAAGTCATGAGATAAACAAGCTTTTATTTCTTGTGAGAAACAGAGTCAGCCTTTTCACTTTTCTCTTAACTATGCCCTTAAGTTTTCTGAGAGGAAATGTCATCTCTAAGACAGGCACTGCCTTAGAATCTAGTGATGTGGGTATGATTAAGAAACATGTTCTGCCTTGGGAAGGTTACAGTAAAAGAAAAAAATCTAGAAGTCTTTCCTTTTGTATACTGGGTAGGGACATCCTGAATCATCTTCTGTTCAAATGATTTCACTCTCATATTCAGTAGTTCTTCTTTCTGGATTGTATTCTGCATATTTTAGCATCATCTCATGTAATATTAACAATTCTTCATGTAAACTCTATAATTATTTTATTTGCATCATTCATCTAATATAGTTCAGTCCCATGGGGAGATGGTGCAAATACCTTTAGAGAGTTGGAAAAAGGCAGATAATAAACATAGCAATGAATTGGAAGCATTCATAAAGAGTTTGAACAGAGTGTTGGTTGATATAATCAGATTCCGTTTTAAAATGACTATTCAAACTACAGTGTGAAGAATATGTTAGGCTTATTGGGGTGTTGGAGTAGTGAATAAGACCTGTGTGCAAGAGGAGATACCGATGTCTTAGTAATAACAGAGGAGAAGCAGAGATCATTGCGTTAGTTATCCAGTGCTGTCTCTTTTCAGCTTCTATTCCTAAATTCCTTGGCGATCAAGTGGCATGTATCTTCTCCTCCATTTGTGCTTGTTTGCTTGCTTGCTTGATCTGTCCTTTTATATCTCAAGGAAGCTGAATTAAAACAAACCCTAAACTAATAATGCCTCATTAATGTAACAAAAAAAAAAAAAAATCCCAAATGGGATTATAATCACAAGTACAAGGGTTAGGATTTACAACACATGTTTTTTTTTGGGGACACAATACAATCCATACCATTCATCTTTACTATGGAAACATCAGCATAATGGAAGAAAGTTCACGAAAGGACCACTGACTAGGTGGAAGAACCCATAGGGATTTTTCTTTTTTAACTCATTGATTGTCAAGTATTGGGGGGACTATCATTGATAACTTTCAATTTCTAGCTTGTTGTTGTTAGTTGCGGTCAAGTCTGTTCTGGCTCACGGTGACCCCATATGTGCAGAGTAGGTTTTAAAGGCTGTGACTTTTCAGAAGCAAGTCTTTCTTCCAAGATACCTCTAAGTGGGTTTGAACTGCTAAACTTTCAGTTAGTAGCCACACACTTAACAATTTGCCATTTGTATCACTCAGGGACTCCAAATTCTGGCTTAATCAGTTGATATCAATGGGAGTGAAACCTGTGAGAGCTGGAATTCATCACAATCACCTTGTGTGTCTGGGTATCACAAGTTTTTTGCTTTTGAGAGAGTACAATCTTAAGGCTTTTCTATAGCTGTTAGTAGAAAATATTTGAGTTTCATAACATAGATGAACCAGAACATTATGCTAAGTGAAATCCGTCAATCACAAAAGGACTGTGTTGGATTGGGTTCTCTAGAGAAACACAAAAACCAGCAAAGTATATATATATATATATATATTTATAGAGAGAGAAAGAGAGAGAGAGAAATTTATCTTAGATAAATGGCTCACAAGCGTGTAGAAGCCGAC
>NW_006922553.1:440852-445997 GCF_000298275.1 Orycteropus afer afer
ACAACAAACGTAACTTCTATTACATACAAATCCTGCAACAACAGTAATAACAATAATCTACCAGTCAATACATAGATAGACATGCAAGCTGAAGAGGAGTGGGAAGGCAAATGGGACCACACTCGTGAATATATATTGGTTTGACAGAGGACATTCGTACATATATATTTATATATGCTACAAATATATCCACAAATATAGTAGGACATACAAGAGGCAAAGTTATTAAAACTTCATAGCCATAACCAAACACCCTGAGAGAATGAATCACTGGGTCTGGGCTCAGGACCATAGTCTCAGGGGGCATCTAGGTCAATTGAGCTAACACAAAATCCACCAAGACAATATTCTACCTCCTACTGGAAGGTTGGGCATTCCTACTTCCATAGTGATACTGCCTCGGAAACCCAAGGAGGGCTCGCTATGAGTCGGGGCAGACTCGATGGCAAACAACAACAATAACAACACCTTGGTGAGTAGTGACTGGGGTCTTGGAAGCTTGTGAGTGGCCATCTAGCATGTAACTATTGGTCTCTCCCCACAAAGAAGAGTGAAAAAAAAAAAATCAAAGATGCATGGAAAGAATTAGTCCAAAGGAGTAAAGGACCACAGGGAAGCTCAGCCTCCACCACTCTAAGACCAGAAGAACTAGGTGGTGCCCAGCTACCACTGCTGTCTACTCTGAAAGGGATCATAATAGGAAGTCCTGGATACAGTGGGCGAAAATTGGGGAACCAAACTCAAAATCTTAAGAAAGACCAGACTTACTGGCATTATGGGAGCTCTGGTGGAACCTCTGAGACTGTGGTTCTTAAGTCATGCTTTAACCCTTTAAGTCATCCCTGTGGCTCAGTGTTCAGCCAAGTGACCTATACGTTGAACAATAACACTAAGGAGGTACACACTCCCTAGAACAATCAACCACATGATATGAAAGGGCAGCATTTGTCCAAGGATAAAGCTGAGAAGGAAGGAGGGCATAGGAAAGGATGAATGGAAATGGTAAACACAGGGAGGAAGTGGGAAAAGTGCTATTGTATGTATTGTGGGGACTGCAATCAATGTCATGAATCAAAATGTGTATGAATTGTTGAATGAAAAACCAATTTGCTTTGTAAACTTTAACCCAAGTAAATAAATAAACACAATAAAAAGTTTTAAATTTTTGTTTTCAGTTTTCCCTTATCTGACAGGTTTCCGCCTTATACAGGTTCAAGCTTTCACATGTTTTACTGTATTATGCTGGGTTCAACATATTCTTTTTATGACTAACAGCAAGTTCTTCAAGTGTGGGATATTATAAATATGTTCTCCCATTGTGTGGACTGCTTTTCACTTTCTTGATGGTTTCTTTTGAAACACAAAGGATGTTAATTTTATTAAGTTCAATGTAATATTTTTTTCTTTTATCAGTTGTCCTTTGGTATCATGTAACACAAATTCTACTTATTTTATGTCAAGAGTAAGTTATGCTAGATCAAGTCAAAACACAACATGGATAATAAATAAGTTTAATCTTGATAATGATTCTGTCAGCTATATAATAAAGAAAACACAAGCAACAGAGGATTAAGCATAATATTTTATTTTTTCCATTAATCTCATGGGGTTAGGACATTTCCAAAAATGCCATAAACCACTCTCTTCAGTTAATACAATTGTTGACAATTTGTTGAAAGGGTTATCACATATATTTCCCAGAAAGTCACCTAAAACACAGAAAAAGGATATGAGGAGGTCTTCAGTTATTCCATCAAAGAAGTTTGACCCTAGGTTTCTACTTTAAAATGCCATATAGAAGAAAAGTACTAGGGTTGTACATATCAGAGAAATAATAAGGACTCAACCTCCTTGTGCACAATGCATCATATTTGGAAGAGATATTTCTCCTATATTAATAGAGTTAGAATTCCAAGCTAAAAATACATACATAAAATTATTTATTAACAAAGAATATATCAATCACCCCCATCAGGCACTCCTTTTGATGAGCCTGATGTATGGAAGCTGGAACTTGGTTTCTCCGCATGTGCCTTTTCCCTTTGCTGATTTTATCTGTAGCCATTCACTGTAAAAACCTCAAAAAATGAGCATAACATCCTTCTTGAGTTTGATTTCTGCTAGTGACCCATGAAACCTGATGAATAAGTGTGAACAAATGTACACACGTTAATTAAAACAACATGGGAATTACTAGGTGGGTGTTACACCATCCTTACTTAAATTACACAGACAGTTATTTGGAATCCAGAATGAAGACTGGGTGAGATACACTTGGCCCCAAGCTCATGCTTCAACACACTATTCTCTTTTCAATAACAACACTAGAATTCCCACAAAGTAAGGCAATAGCAAGGAATTAGACTGCTAGAATGCAGACAAGGCTACAAGCTAAGAAGAGATATTTTTCTTATATAAATAAAAGTTAGGATTCCACACTAAAAATATACATAAACATTATATACCAAGAAAGCCGGTATCAATCATCCCATCAGACACTCATTATGATGAGCACAATTTACAAAGCCTGCCACTTGGTTCCTTATGGACTCACCATAATGAGACTTTTTCCTCTGCTAAGCTTATCTGTAGTCACTCACTGTAAAAAGCCCATAACTGTGGGTGCAACAGCTTTCCTGAGTTTGTTTCCTGCTAGTGACCCATGAAACTTTAGGATGGTGTTGGAAACACCTAACACATCAATGAATAAGTGAAATCCAATGGGAACATACATGAGACTAAGATGATACAGGAATTTCATAGTTGGGTGGGACACACTCCTCACTTAAATGACCCAGACAGTCATCTGGAATCCAGAAAAACCGTCTGCTGAGCTATGCTTCACCCCATGGTACATGCTTCAACATGTTATTGTATTCCAGAACAAAAGCACTGGAATTTCCACTGAGCAGGGCTGTCACAAGGATTTAGCATACAGGAGCAGGCAAGTCAGCATGTTTACAAGAGATATTTCTCCTATATTAATAGAGTTAGGATTCCAAGCTGAAATGCATACCAAATTATATACCAACAAAGCCAATATTGTGCAACCATCAGACACTCATTTAGATGAGTTTGATTTCCATAAGCCAGCACTTGGTTTCTCGTGAACTCCTCCTGATGGGCCTTTTCACTTCGCTGATTTTTATCTTTAGCATCCTGTGTTACAAACCATATTTGTGCAGACAACAGCTTTCCTGAGTTTGAGTCCTGCTAGTGACTAAGCAGAAGGCTGGTGGTTCAAACCCATCAGCCACTCCTCGGAAGGAAGGTTGGGCAATCAATCTATTTCCATAGTGATACTGCTTCGGCAACCCAAGGAGGGGTCGCTATGAATCAGGTCCAACTCAATGGCACATAACAACAAGTGACCCATGAAACCTGAGGATGGTTTTGGGGACCCATAACACACCAATGAAGAAGTGATATCCAATGGGAACCTACATGGGATGCAAACAACAAGGGAATTACTGATAGGATGTGGCACAATCCTCACTTACATTACCCAGATAGTTGTCTGAAATTCAAAACAAAGATCTGCTGAGATAGATGTGACCCCAAGCTCAAGCTTCAACAATCTATTCTATTTTCCATAACAACACTGGAATTTCCACAGACCTAGGCCCATGAAAGGAATTCACCTGCTAGAAAACAAGTAGGCAGCAGGTTTAGAGGAGGTATTTCTCCTACATTAATAGAGTTAGGATTCCAAACTAAAAACATGTGTAAAACTTATACACCAACAAAGCCATCATCAATCACCTCATCACGCACTCATTATGATGAGCTCCATTTACAGAAGCTGGCACTTGGTTTCTCATGAACCCCTCTCCACGGGCCCTTCCCTTTGCTGACTTTTATCCGAAGCCATTCACCGTGAAAAACCATAATGATGAGTAAAATGTCATTTCTAAGTTTGAGTCCTGCTAGTGAGCCATGAAACTTCAGGATGGTTCTGGGGATCCCAAACACCCCAATGAATAAATGATATCCAAAGTGGACACACAGGTAATTCAAATCAAATTGGAATTTATGACCTTGATATGAAGTACTCTGCATTAAATGATACAGGGAGTGTCAAAGGGGCAGGGAGGCCGCATCTTCTGACCTCCTCTAACCGCACAAGAGGAAGACAGAATCACCATCAGTAGCCCAAGGCCTATTCCTGAGAGGCCAGACATGCTGCCTCCCTCCAGCCCTTTCACCAATTGTTCCTCCCACAACACCCACCACCTATCTGCTAGATTCGATAATTCACTGCAGTGGCCACACAGAACTCACATATTATGGGGCTTATTAGGGAAGCAACAGGCTACAATTCGAGTTCAGGAACATGCTGAGTCTCTCTCAGACAGCTGTCTCTCAGCCGACAGTCTCTCTCAGCAGTGCACATCTCTCATGTCTCTCCCTCAGCAGTGTGTTTCTCTCAGCAGCATGTCTTTCTCAGACAGCAGTCACAGAGACTCCTTCTGCCTCTAGAAGGGCTCCTTTTGAGCCTGGCAGAGTGACCACTAACCAGTCCCAACATCAGAATCCTATACACTTGAAAGAGAGGGCAAACTTCCCAGAAAAGTACTTTGTGCTCCTCCCCCAAAAAATATCCCAGGTGGATAACTCACAATCAGGAGCTACTCAGTTTCTCACAGCAAATTCCACCAAGGAGTTTATAAAGACTTATGGCTAGAAATCCATACCAGGTAATTTACTACACCACAGGCCACCCCCTGGCTTTTCTAGCCATTATTCATTTTATACTTCTAAAATTAACATCCCTTTCACTACCAGTTTAAGAATAACCACACCCATGAAAGCATGTAAACAAGCCACTTCATGCCTTTATCTCCCCCCATTTTAAATAGCCAATTTCTAATTTTCCCATCCCTATCAAACCAGTACTCTTGAGGAGACAAGAATCTCTCTGGAGAATATTCTGTTCTGCTTGGAAACTTCAGGCATCTGCATCCACAAACAAGCAAAGTACAGCCCAGCATAAACCATCAAGTTGCAGCAATTTAACATCAGCTCAGTGTCAAACATCTTCCTCTTCATTTGGTCAGGTTCTGGTCAGCTCGGCCCTAACCATCCCAGCTAGGTCATGGGTTGTTGTTGTTGTTGTTAAGTGCCGTCGAGTCGTTTCCGACTCAT
>NW_006922553.1:447240-453781 GCF_000298275.1 Orycteropus afer afer
TTTCGGTCACTGGTGTTCAATGCATCAAATCTATTCTTTAGATGATCTCTAAATTCAGGAGGGATATATTCAAGATCATATTTTGGCTCTCGTTACCAGCTGCCAAATTTGGGAGTTACACTCTTCCCTTCACTTCAGACCAGCCAGCACCTTCTCTCACATCCTCAGTCATCAGAGACTATTTCAATGCCCATAGGCTATGACTCCTTGCACTTCAGACCAGCCAGGCCTTCCTTTCATCCCCAGCCTCTGTGGCCTAGGTCAAAGAGTACCAAACTCAGCCTGTTTCTTCTTTGCTGCTCTTCCCCCATTTCCACTCAAGTGGACCCATGTGGTCACAAGTGAGCAACATACAAGCCTACTACTCTCTGGCTTCCTTTAACTTTCAGTCCTGGAAGGGGTTTTTCTCATGGACCATGACTTTCCTGCCTAGATGCAGCCAAAGCCTATCTGCTTGCTCAAAATTCAAAAAAGCCAAGCAGTCATCATTTTCTTTTTCCCCTATAGGTCTTGTCTTCAAATGCAGATCTTCTCTCAGTAGTTCTGGTTGGGTCTTTTCAAATGTAAATTTGCTCACTCAGGTTCTGAGTGGGGCTCAGATTTTCTACCTAAACCCTTTATAATCTACACACAGGGTTTGAAACAAAAGCCTGTGTTTCTTCTGGGCAAATTCTATTTCCCCTTTTAACATATCCAATCAAGTAACAGCTGAAGGAAGACTTACATGCTCTCTGTTATCCATAACCCATAATCATTTCTAACGCACAACTAGATTAAGAGAACATTCAGTATCCGTAGTACATTCAGATAAATACATAATCCAAAACTATCTTTTTTAAGACAATGCAGTTTCATCTTTTCACTATGATTACCTTCCCATTCTCTATATATGGCCTTGGGCCTTTGGCTGGATGTAACCAAAAGCCCTAGACTGTGAATCAATTATCTCATTTAATAGGTAACACCAACCAAAGCAACAATCTAAAAATCCAAAGTTTCACTTTCCAGGCCCCTTCCTTCTTCTTCTTCTTTTTTTTTTTTTTTTAACAAAATCCCACTGTTCTTTGAGTCTGGAGCCACTGTGCTGAATACCAGCACTTCTGATACCAACTGTCAAAAGAGTAGCAAGTTCGCATCTTCTGACCTCCTCTAACCCTACAAGAGGAAGACAGAATCACCATCAGTAGCTCAAGGCCTATTCCTGTGATGCTAGACATGCTGCGTCCCTACAGCTCTTTCACCAACTGGTCTTCCTACAACACCCACCACCTATCTGCTAGGTTCAATAATTCACTGCAGTGGCCACAAAGAACTCACAGATTATGGGGTTTATTAGGGAAGCAACAGGCTATAAATCAAGTTCAGGAACATGCTCAGTCTCTCTCAGCCCACCGTCTCTCAGTCGACAGTCTCCCTTAGCAGTGCATGTCTCTCAGCAGCGTGTGTCTCTCATGTCTCTCAGGAGCATGTTTCTTTCAGAAGCATGTATTTCTCAGCCAGCAGTCGCAGAGACTCCTGCCTCTAGAAGGGCTCCTTTTGAGCTTGGCAGAGTGACCACTAACCAATCCCAACATCAAAATTCTACACACCCGAGAGAGAGAGAACTTCCCAGAAAAGTACTTTGTGCTGCTCCCAAAAGAAGTACCCCAAGTGGATAGCTTTCACAATCAGGAGCTTTTCAGTTGATCACAGCAAATTCCACCAAGGAGTTTACAAAGACTTATGGCTAGAAAAGCCATACCAGGTAATTTACTACACTGCAGGGAGTTATTTGAAATTCAGAAGAAAAAAAAAAAAAATCCCGTGTTATAATTGACCCTATGGCAAGAGCTTCAACATGCTATTGTGTTTTCCAGCAAAACAGCACTGAGTTTTGCATCCTTCTTGTGCCTCATGCAACTTTGGGATACTTTGGGACCTCTAACACACTGATGAGCACATGACGTCCAAGGTGGACACACATGTGATTAAAGCAACATGGACATTTACTAGTGGAATATGACAAAATCCTCACTGAAATTACTCAGACAGTCATGTGTTGTGCAGAAAAACCATTTGCTGAGCCATTATTGACACCATGGGTCCTGCTTCAACATGCTCTTGTATTCCAGCACAACAGCACTGGAATTTCCACTGAGTAGGGCTGTCACAAGGATTTAGCATGTAAGAGAGCAGCCAAGGCAGCAAGTTTACAAGAGATATTTCTCCTATATTAATAGAGTTAGGATTCCAAGCTGAAATGCCTCCTAAATTATATACCAACAAAGCCAATACCATGCAACCATCAGGCAAGCACTCATCAAGATGAGTTTGATTTCCATAAGCCAGCACTTGTTTCTAATGGACTCCTCCTGATGGGCCCTTTCTTTAGCACCCTGTGTTACAAACCGTATCTGTGCTGACAACAGCTTTCCTGAGTTTGAATCCTGGTAGTGACCCACGAAATCTGAGGATGGTTTTGGGGACCCATAACACACCAGTGAAGAAGTGATATCCAAAGGGAGTACACATGGAATTCAAACACAAGGGAATTACTGGTAGGATGTGGCACAATCCTCCCTTACATCACACAGACAGTTGTCTGGAATTCAAAACAAAGATCTGCTGAGAAACACTTGACCCCATGAGCCCAAGCTCCAGCTTCAACAAGCTATTCTATTTTCCATAACAACTCTGGAATTCCCAGAGTTAGGCCCCAGGAAAGAATTCACCTGCTAGGAAAGAAGCAGGCAGCAGGTATAGAAGAGGTATTTCTCTTATATTAATACAGTTAGGATTCCAAAATAAAAATATGTGTAAAACTTATACACCAACAAACCCAGTATCAATCACCCCACCAGACACTCATTATGATGATGTCCATTTACAGAAGTTGGTACATGGATTCTCATGGACCCCTCTCCATGTACCTTTTCCCTTTGCTGACTTTTTCTGTAGTCATTCCCTGTCATAAAACGTAATGGTGAGTATAACAGTTTTTCTGAGTTTTAATCCTCGTAGTGACCCTTAAAACCTGTGGATGTTTTAGGGGACCCCTAACACACCAATGAGTAAGTGATGCCCACTGTAGACACACATGTGATTCAAACAACATGAGAATTTACTACTTGGATATGATACCACCCTCGTTTAAATTTACATAGTCATCTAGAGTCCAGAAAAATGATTAGCTGAAACTGAGTGTACAAAAGCTTTCCTGAGTTGGAGTCCTGCTAATTAGCCATGAAACCTGAGGATGGTTTTGGAGGTGCTTCTGGTAGCATAGTGCCTAAGGCACTTGACGACTAACCAGAAGGCTGGCAGTTCAAACCCACCAGCCACTCCTCGGAAGGAAGGTTGGGCAATCCTACTTCTGTAGTGATACTGCCTCGGAAACCTAAGGAGGGGTCACTATGAGTCGGGGCCAACTCGACGGCACATAACAACAGCAACAATATACTTATGATTGAGCAATCTACTTCTGTAGTGACACTACCTCGGAAACTGAAGGAGGGGTCACTATGAGTCAGATCTGACTCAACAGCAGTGATTTTTTTTTTTTTTTTTTTTTGGTAATCTAGTGATGTATAAGTGATGTCCATTGCGAACACACATGTATTCAAATAATATGGGAAATTACTAGTTGAATGCGGCACAATCCTCACTTAAGTTCAGACAGACATCTGGAATCCAGAACAAGGACTTGCTGATGTAAACTTGACTCCATGTCTCCTCTCTCATCGTGGTATTTTATTCCAAAACAATAGCACTGGAATTTCCACCGAGGGGCACTTGCAAAGAATCAGCCTGGTAGAAAATAAGCAGCTTAGAAGAGATAGTTATCCTATAGTAATTGAGTTAGGATTTCAAAATAATAATTAGTTTTATATATCAACAATCAAACCAAATCAGTTATTGTCTATTTTGACTTATTTCTACCCTACGTGTTTTCAGAGTAGAAATATATTCTATAAGGTTTTTAGGGTTGTGACCTATTGGATGAATCCAGGCCTTTCTTTTGACACACCTCTGGGTGGGTTGAAAATGCTAATGTTTTGGTTAGTAGTCCAGCATTTAACCATTTGTGCCACCCAGGGACCTCTCTCTCTCTCTCTCTCTTTCTCTCTCTCTCTCTCTCTCTCTCTATATATATATATCAAGAAAGCCAGTATCAACCAAACTATTAGACAGTTGAATATGATACTATTTTTGATCAGCTCAAAATAAGATCTTCTTTTGACCCCATAAGTTTCTGTAGCTACAGAGCAGACAATATCACTTTGTCCCATCAGTGTATGAGCCTTTTAAGGCTGCATGCCGAACTTATCACATATGTAACTTTCTTCAGCTCTCTGGGGGTTCATAGACTTCTGATTGTTCTCAGAGATAATTTTAATATATTGCCTCCAGTGCTAACTTGGATTCCAACTTTTAGCAGGCATCTTTGGATTAGTACAATTTCTCGGGGAGCCTTTTTTGTATGTTTAAAGGCTACTCACTGTATCTGCAATCAATTTACTCTTAAGCTGGCCTTGATGGAGGCAAACTTTCTGACGCCTTTTCCACTTGCTTGACACAAGAAGAAAAGATTGTTCTGCTCTCATGAGGATGGAAAAATATGCCTACCCTAACAACTCTAAAAAAATCTTTCCTCCTCCTTTCACCTCAACCCTTTAATATCTCTTAGTTGAGCAGTGGGCTAATGCCACCTGAGCCAGTTTTAGTCCAGTCCCTTTGGATGATCACTCAGCACCTCACTTTAGAATATGAGAGTACTTGGAAACCTTCTGGGCAGTTCTATTCTGTCCAACATGGTTGCTATGAGTCGGAATAGACTTGATGGCAACAAGTTTTTTGTTTGTCTGTTTGTTTTGTTTTAGCTTTTTTTTTTTTTTTTTTGCCTTTGGAGCCTCTGTTCGAATTCTTATATGATAGGAATTGTTGGCCTTCAACATCTTACACAGTGTACGTAGGCCTGTACCGATTTGATCACAGTACCGTCAATCCCTACTCCTTTAAATGCTCCCCAGGAGGTCCACATTTGCACACAATATTGAAAACCATAGTCTGCTGACTGAGTGTCTTTATGTCTTCCCCACAGGTGAAAGCACAGGCCTGAAGGTTAAGACCAAATGATGACTTCTTTGTACTGCCTTGACCTAGTATTTCTCTGCCTGGAGGTACACAGAGCTGACCACTCCACCTGGTGTGAAACCTCCTCTTAATCGTGCTTAAGAACATAGGTTGTGGAGGCCAATATTTGTAGGCTCCAATCTGAACTCTGCACCCATTGTCCCTGTGCCCTGGAGAAGTTATTTACTTCTGATTCTCCTTTTCTTTATTGGTAATCAGGAGAAATTTCAGTTTCTTCTTCACATAGGGGAGTTGAAATGAGATGACAAATATAAAGCCTTAGTACAGTTCCTGGTACCCAGCCTACTAGTGCTCGCATTAACCAAATGTCAGACTCAGTTTAAAATGTTCAAAGCAGTAGATTTCAGGATATGGCCCCCAAAGAACAGCACAGACATAACCTAGAAACTCCTTAGAAATGCAAATTCTCAAGGAGTCCAACCACCTAGACCTACCTGGAAGGCTGCAGTTTCCTGATAATTCTGTCATTAGCTTTTTTTTTTTTTTTTTTTTTTAACCTTTTGGGCCCTTTTTTGTCTTCAGAAGCAAAGTACCTCTCTGCCTGCCACATGAAGACCTTTCCTCATAAAGCAATTCTTGGAAGTGTAGTCCTCTGGATCAGCATCACCTGGGCAATAGTAAGAAATGCAAATCTCAATCTCACCTACCCAGACCTATTGAATCTGAATCACTGAGGCTGAGATGGGGCCCAACATCCTAGATTTTAACAAGCCCTCCAGTGACTTTGATGCATACCGATGTTGCAGAACCATTATTCTCAAAACCGCTGTTTTCCAACATTATCTGCCAACATTACCTGAAAAATGAAGCACGTGTTTTCCAACAAGAGATTCTGATTAAACAGAGATGAGGTGAGGCTTGGGCAACAGGTGTTTTAAGCACTCCCCTAAAAGTTGTAAGTGCAGTAAGGGTGAGCACCAATGCTTTAGGCATTTCCTATCCAACTTTACCAAATTCAGCAGGGAAAGACACTGTCTTTTCAGTAATCTGAGGAAAAGAGCTCACATGACCTAACATGAGTTATGTGCTTATACCTATTCTTTGGAAAGGGAGGATTGATTGATAGCGTCTTGGTCTTGGTTACATTCTCATCCCTGGAGTGTGAGGAAGGGTCAGTTTCATTTACACAACTTGGACTGAAATTCCGGGTGAGTGGTTTCTAAAAGAGGAATGAGAAAACTGGAGACTGGACAGTAGGAAGAGCAAACAGACAGCCAATTAACCACTGTTTGGGCCAAATTTTCATTGCTATTTTTTTTAAGTTAGTGTTTTCTACTTTACCTGTTTGTTTGCTTTATGTTTATCATTTCGATGTTTACCATAGCTATATTTATGGCTAGGAAAATTAATCACCATCTATGTAATTCCACTGGACGATGACAATTTGAAGAACACATCTATCTGGACT
>NW_006922553.1:454412-455717 GCF_000298275.1 Orycteropus afer afer
ATGCATAGCAATAAACCCAGTATCAATCCATCAATCAGAAAGTTAAATATAGCACTCTTTGTGATCAGCTCAGTTTATGAAGCCCCAGTGGAGCTGGAAATGGGATTATTTCCACCTTAACCTCATAAATTGAGATTCCAGGAAAGACAATTTCCCCAAAGGAAAACAGGAATGCAATTTTCCAACACAATGTGAGAACCAACCAAAATTCTAAGTAAGATTATTTCTTACTTTGCTGTCTTGTCACTGGCAGATACTCGTTTGCTGAAGTTTGGAGGCAATAGGGAAATTGATAATCCCTTCATTCCATCATTCCATAGAGTCTTAGATGTGTGAGCAGAACCAGCTACACATTTGACTGTCTTCACTCCTTTTTTGCACTGACAAGGTCCTGTTTGTTCTTCAAGTGCGTGGAGGGAAAGTAAATGAGCATTTTTTAGGTCATTTGGAACAGAATATACCATACAGGTCAAGTGTATAATTTCTAGACTCATATTATATGGGTTCCAATCCTACATAAACCATTTACTAGTTAACTTGGGTGTGTTTCTTAATTTATCTAACCCTTGATTTCTTCATCTATAAAATGAAGATAATAGCATTTACTTCATGGTTTGTTGAAAACTAATGAATCAAACCAGGTAAATTACTTAGTAATGGCCAAACAGCTATCACTCAATAAACCTTAGATATCATCATCATTATTATTACTCAACCCTAATGTTAATCTCTCAGTAGCACTTTTAATGATTTAGTTTCCTCAGTTGCTGTGACACTTTCTTTTTTTTTTCCTATGGCTTCCCTTCCTTAGTCTTGTGTTCCTGATAAATTTCCTTTATTACACCCCATGCTACAGTCCCAAGACAACAGTTTCTCACCTTACACTTTACAGTCTTCATGAACAATCTAGTTTATATCCATGCTTTCAGCTGGCAGTGTATATGCTGATAACTTGTAAAAATCCATGTCACAGGCCTCTCCTCTGAATTATTCAATGCCATTCTTGTCATTTATACCTTGCTGAATAACAGGTTTTTCAAAATCACATGTAAAAGGATAAATTGAGATTTTTCCTTCTCAGCTCTTTTTCTTATGATCTTCCCAATCTTGGTGAATGGCAGCCACCAAACTATTCTATTATGCAAGCCAAAATCTTGGAGTCAACCATAATACTATTCTCTTACCTACTGTATGTAATCCATTATAGGGTTCTGAATATTTTTCATGTATTTCCATAGAAATTTGGAAGACAGCTACCTGGCCAACTGACTGGAAGAGATCCATATTTGTACCCATTCCAAAGAA
>NW_006922553.1:457022-458235 GCF_000298275.1 Orycteropus afer afer
TATCAAAAGGGACCACTTCCTGGAGAAAGATATCATGTCTGGTAAAGTGGAGGGTCAATGAGAAAGGGGAAGGCCCTCAACAAGATGGATTTACACAGTGGCTGCAATGATGGGCTCAGGTATAGTAGGGATCATGAGGCTGGCACAGAACCAGGCAATATTTTGTTCTGTTGTACATAAGGTCGCTAAGAGTTGGTGAGGACTTGACGGCATCTAACAACAACAGCATGCATACCTTAACCAAGAAGACTCAAATGAATATACAGCTCTTTGCCCTCGGGTTGGATCCGACTCATAGTGAACCCTCCTTGGGTTTCCGAGGAGGTATCACTGTGGAAGTAGATTGCCCAACCTTCCTTCTGAGGAGTAGCTGATGGGTTTGAACTGCCAGCCTTCTGGTTAGCAGTCAAATGCCTTAGGCACTATGCCACCAGAGCTCCCCAAATGAGTATACAATGTGCAATTTCACACGTGAAAAATTAGTAAATCTTAAAACTTGACAATCTCCTCACACATTTTCATATTCCTAAGAATAATTCCTAAGAATTACCGAACCTGAGGAGAATTCCGGTAAGCTGGCGGACTAGGCAGAAAGACTGCACAGACCCTCTTCAACAAAGAAAAGGGAAACCAATTATCACAGACACAGAAGATAATCCTGGACCCATGAACCTTGAAGGGGAGGATACATAAGTGGACTAAACCCCAACTAGCAGAAGAAATTGCATGAAAATACCAAAAAAGGAGATAGATGGAGCTGCGGTCTGGTGACGATCCTGAGTGATCCTGACAGCACAGCACAGATAGCTTGGACATTCCCGAGTTTTGGTAGGACCTAAGAATTAACCTAAAATTCAGCCCTGCTAGCCAGGGACTGCATGGAGAACTTCTCTGGTGGCTGGGGAATAAATGGAGAAGGTGAAGAGAAAGGCGAGCTGAGTTGTGGACTTTTGCCAGTGGAGGGCGCCGCCATTTTGAAGGTTTAAAAAGCAGCTTGAATATTTTGGATATTTAAAGAGACAGTGCTCTTGCAGATTCCTGAGGCTTAAGAACACATTCTGCTTGCCAGCAACCCCAAAGACACTCTGGACCTGCAAGACTGAAAAGATGTGACATTCTTCTTGTTACTCTTATACCCCACACCCGCTTGGTGAATGGAGGTGTGGCCATCCCCCACTCCCACCTACCTTCTGGGCCCACAGGAACTGCATCA
>NW_006922553.1:461905-465645 GCF_000298275.1 Orycteropus afer afer
TGGGTTTCTGAGGCAGTAAATCTTTATGGAGGTAGATTGCCTTATCTTCCTCCCACAGAGCAGCTGGTGGGTTTGAACTGCCAACCTCTGGTTAGCAGTCAAATGCCTTAGGCACTGTGTCACCAGAGCTCCCTAATTTCTTAATATTCTAGAAGGCAAGAATTATATACTTCAGCAAACTCTTTTCAAAGGAGAGTAACATGCTTCTTAAATAAAGGGAAAGATGAGGAAAATATTATGAATCTGACACTAAACATTACAGCATAGGGGTAGCAATGGCATAATGGATGAACTTTTCCTATCACTGGTAAAGATAACATTATATAGGCCTTTCTCCACTAGCTGATTTAATGTTTCAGAATCTTAGGATCTCGCTGGTACTGTGACCTTCCAGCCTAACTTCTATTCTAGAAAGATAACCTGTTTTTTCATCTTTCTCAACCACAGCACCAATCATGCCAATGCCTTTGAAAAAATACTTGACAGGCCCTGAATTACCAACAAAGTAAGTCTACACTCTAACAGCCTATATTCAAGATATTCTGCCATCTGGCCTCCAATTGTCTTTCCAAAATTATCTCCCACTGTGTCTCTTCACACACTGTATGTTCCAACCAAAATAAATTACCTAGTTTTCTTTGAACATATACTGAGTCTTTGCACCTCTGTGGCTTTGTCTCAACTCTTCCAGTGATGTCATCTCATCATCCACAAATCTAAACCATCTGTCAGTTTGTAACTCAAATGCCAAGTCAACCATGAAGTCATTCCAGATTGCTGTATGACAGTAATTTCTCACTCCTTTAAAGTACCTTTCATTTTGGCACTCATCATGTTCTATTACCCATTTAAAGTATCAATGCACATATATTACAATTTAGAGTAAAGTATTTTTAAAGCAGAGCCCTCTTTTGATCTATAAGCCTTCCCAATACTGCTTTACTCACTGAGGATTAACTGAATGAATAATAATCTCACCAACAAAGGAAAAGGCAACTTTTATGTGAACACTCACAGGGAAGTATCACTCCTTGATTTATTTTCATTTTAATAAGTGCATTTTGTTTTACTGAATAAAATGTAATTCTTATGCAGAAATCTTCATGGATCAGTCTCAGAATGGTTAAATAGTTATGAGCCACAATTCAGTTCTCAAAACTGAAGTTTAATTCTTCATCCTTATCCCTAAGAGAAAAGTTAAAGTGATACAATTATAATAATCTAAGTATTAGTGGTATTGTGCTTGATTATTATCTGATCTTGACAAGTTCAATATTTCATTCATTCAGAAATTTGGGGAAAGAACCTTTATAGTTTAAGTTGCATTTTTTTTCCCTATGGAAAAAGGCCTAGTACATAAATGAGAAGCAGAATATTTTATTCCAAAAGGAGGCAATTCACCTCCATTTTTTACTCCTGATGCTCAATTTGCTTCACAAATATCTTTTTTGAAAAGTGTAGTTCAGTCCCAGTAAGATTAGTTCCTCATTAACCAAAATGATTTCAAAATGCATGGGGGAAGAATAAAAAGCAAGAAAAAGAGAACTTTGGAAATTAAGATTCAGAGAAATTTTGCCCTAACAGATACTAAAATTACAAATAAAAGCATGGTAATTATACACAAATAAACAGACTGATATGAATGGGTTAGCTCCGAAATAAACTGCAGCATACGTACAATTTTAGCATTTAAGTGGCTTCATGGGGGGGAGGGACATGTATTATTTTTGTCCAATATGCACCCACTTGTCCTAGCATTATTTAATATATATTATCCACTTTTAACATAAGATACTAAAATATATTTTTGAGTGATTCAAAGAGATAAATAACATAAATATGACTGATTGTTATATTTTGGATATATGGACAACAGATCAGAAAATTATTAAAATCTGAATATATCAAAATAAATTTTGTACCTCAAAAATTCTAAGATCGTTTTTGAACTTACAGCATTTCATGGTGAAAATTATAAAGAGAGAATAATGTGATCCCTGATGAAAGGTGTGATAACAAAATCTACAGAAAGTGTATGTTTTAAAATGTGTACTTAAACTTAAAATGTCTTTCTACTTGTTAATGGAATCTCAATAAGTATACAGAGGATGTAAGAGTATTTCCTATCACTGAAATAGTAGCAACTATATGATACTTTTTAACAGCATGACAATATTACCATAAACATTAAAAGCTGGAGGAAAGCAAACGATGCCTCCTTCTTCTAGTGTGGAGATCATAGAATGTTGGCCAAAAAATTATAAACAAACTCTGTTTGGGGGTACTTCATATAATTTTATATTTTTCTCAGGTTTATGAGGAAATAATTGCAGGAAAAAAATAAGGTGAGCTGAAGTTTGCAGAAATTTAATTATTTGCTCAAGGACTCGCTAAGCGTCCATCTAAGGTTTGAACCCTTCCACTGTCTGTACGGTTTAGTTCATCCATAGAAAAATCAACTATGACAAGTTTATAAAAAAGAAATAAAAAGTAAAAGCAAGTTGATAAAATGCTGTGCTGGTGTTCATAATTGGTCTTTCAGTGCATTCAAAACAAGCAAAAAGATCCAATTGCCAGCAGGCACCACTTCCAGGGAAATGAGCTGAATCAAATCAGATGAGCCATATGTCATAGTGGTGAGATGGTTTGCTTTTCTTTCATAGATACTTTTCAGTTTTGTGTATATATGTGTGTGTGTTTCCATACCGAAAAAGTGATTACAAATCGAACAAATTCTCTTAAGTGTTAATGAGCCAACAAATTTCATTTCCTCTCCCTAAAGACTGCTTTACAGAGAAAAAAAAATTGCATTAACCTCTACATAAGATAAGCATACTTTATTAATTTTCAGAATTAAAAGCAATATTTTAGCAAAGAGTCGTGCAAGAAATCCTCTGCCTGTAGTCATTGCTTAGCAACAATCTAGGATGAATGCCCAGGAAATAACTGCTAACTATTAAAGATAGGTAAAATTTAGAAAGGATAAAATGTATCCATGTTGAAGCTTCTGAGGGAGACAATGCATTATTTCTGAGCTTAGCTATTACTGCTGGATACCATATGGTGGTCTTTTTTGTTTTTTACTCTGTTTCTATTCCAATTCCAGTTTATTTCTACTGATAATGTTTCAATAACATTATTGAACTCATTTTCTGACAACTTAGAAGCTATGCTTCTTCCCAAACCGTAATCATTTTGCATAAACACTTACAACAGCAATTAAATCAAAACCTGAAATATACTCAGAAATATCAGAGGCATCAATTTTCTGAAAAGAAAAAAATAACAAGTTAATGATTCTGTAGTTTCCCACAATTTATATTTTCCTAAACTTCATATCATTTAATTCTAACACAAACCGTGATATGACACTTGTTCTCTTATATTACATATGTGGATATGTAATAATGAGCATGGATAGGAGATGCATTGGATAAAATGTGAGAAAACTGTCAATATTCTGTTGTATTTAACAACCTGAGGAATATCCCAAGTGAATATTTAAGGTGAGCTCCTTGTTTCAAATGAGCTTTCTTGAAAAATAATTTACATACACTGAAATTCACCAATTTTAAGTATATAATTCTATAAATTCTAACAAATGAGCAACAGAAGGGAATTTCCTCATCTTAAGTGCATCAATGAAAAAATCTACAGTTACCATAATACTTAAAAATGAAAGATTGAATTATTTCCCATATGTTTGGGGACAAGGCAAGGGTGTTGATTCTTAGCACTTC
>NW_006922553.1:465745-467330 GCF_000298275.1 Orycteropus afer afer
TTGAACCACCAGCCGTCTGGTTAGCAGGCAAGTGTCTTAGCCACTATGCTACCAGAGCTCCCAATCAATATTGAAATAGATGTCCTATATAGTTTAAATAGGCAAGAAAAGGAACTAAAATGTATACACACTGGAGAAGATGACTTGAAGTTTTCTTTTATCAATGATGGAATTAACCTATATGTAGAAAATCTAATGAAATATACAAAATAAGCAAACAGAACTAAAAAAGTGAATTAATCAAGTTTGTAGAACACAAACTCAATACATAATAATCAATTATCTATCCAAACACTAGCATTAGAAAATGAAATCAAAACATTATCATGTATAGCAGCATCAAGAAATATGAAATAACTAAAGGAAATTAACAACATTTGTCCAAGACTTTTAAGTGATAACTACAAACATTGCTGGAAAAAACTAAAGATCTAAAGAAAGAGTGATATGCCATGTTCTTGAACTGGAAAACTCAGTAGTGTTAAGATGTCAGTTATCTCCAAACTGATTCATAGGTTCAGTCCCAATAAAAATGTCAACACACTTTTTAAGTAACAATTTAGAAAATTATTCTAAGATTAATATGGATGTGAAAAGGACCCATGCTAAAGTAACTTAATGAAAGAAATAGCTGTTTCAATAAATACTGTAAAAACTGAAAGACCATATGGGGAAATATACATGGATTCCAATTTCACATACACAAATTAATTTGAAATGGATCTTAAGACATTAATATAAAGTAACATCTACAAAACATGTATAGGAAAATACCTGCATTTTTGTGTGGGGAAAGATTTCTTAGGATACAAAAAGGAAAAAAAAGATAAATTGTATTTAATCAAACATACAACCTTGTCTTCTAAAAAGTTAAGAAATGAGAAGGCAAGTCACAGACAACAAGAATATATTAACAATACATATATCTGAAAAAGGTACTTACATTCAGAATATATTAAGAATTATTATGAGTCAAAAATTAGAAGAGAATTTTAAACATATGGACAATTGTCTTAAGCAAATGGTTCACTAAAGAAAATTCAATAAGCACATGAACATGTTCCCAAAATCTTAAATCCTCAGAGAAATGAAAAATAAAATCCACAATCAGATACCAATTCCCCCAGATAATAATAGCTAAAATTCAAAAAGCGTCATAAAGCCAAATGTTGGTATGGATGTGGAGCAACTGGAACTACTTACACTGCTGATGGGAATGAAAAATGATAGCACCATCTTGGAAAATATTTTGACAATTTCTTAAAATGTTAAACCTCCCTCCGACATATGACCCACCTCTTCTATTCATTGACATTTACACAAGAGGACAGAAAGTATATATCCATACAAAACTTCTACAAAAAGTGTACATAGCAGCTTTATTTATTAGAACCAAAATATGGAAAGAAATGAAATTCCCATCAACTGGTAAATGGATAAACAATACCTGGTATATTCATACAATGGAATTCTAATTCAACAAAGAAAAGGAATGAATTTGATGCATATTAGAACATGGATGAAACTCCACAGTATTATGTTAAATGAAGGAAGCCAGACAGAGGAAATCAGGTTCATTCATTCA
>NW_006922553.1:467730-468644 GCF_000298275.1 Orycteropus afer afer
TCACAGCGACCCCTCCTTGGGTTTCCCAGATGGTATCACTACAGAAGCAGATTGCCAAATCTTCCTTCCAAGGAATGGTTAGTGGATTTGAACCACCAGTCTTCTGGTTAGCAGTCAAGTGCTTAGGCACTATGCCATCAGATGTCCTAAATATCGATATGAACCAGAAATAGGAAATGCTTCACAAAAGCTGAAAACCAGCTTCAAAAGATTCAATCCCTGATTGAGATGCTATTAAACTGCCCCACCCAGAAATGTCACTCAAAAGTAAAAGCAAATACTCCCTGGATGAAAATAAAGTGACCCAGGATCTCTAATGACCTTATATAGTGTTTCAAACAGAAAATACAAAATTTAATAAAAAACACTCATACTTGCAAAATATGAAAAATGGTTAATTTGAAAACATGTTGAGGTAAACAAATTTCCAGGTGAGTTATCATTGCCCTTGAATCAAAGAAAATACCCTGTATTACTACTTGACTCTTTAAAATATTGCCTAATGACTCAGGATATGGTCAATTTTTGTAAATGTTTTCATGTGTACTTGGGTTGAATATGTATTCTTGCTGTTTTGTTTCCATTTGTTCTATTAGTTTCAGAAACAAACAAACAAAAAACAAACACAACTGTCAAGTCAATTCTGACTCACAGCAAACCTATAGGGCAGAGAAGAGCTGCCTCATTAGGTGTCTTTCTTTTCTTTTCTTTTTTTTTTTTACATTTATTGTGGTGAAAATATACACGAGACATTCACCAACACAACAACTCCCCCATTTACAGCTCAGGGACATTAAAGGTATGTTTCATGTTGTGCTACCATTATTCCTATCCTTTTCCAAAACATTCCACTACCGTTAGCATAAACTCAATCCCCACAAACAAAAGCTTCCCCCTGGTGGTAGCCACTAATA
>NW_006922553.1:468744-470540 GCF_000298275.1 Orycteropus afer afer
TATTCAATCAATTAAATATTATGTTAAAATTAAAATTATTTAATTATGTGCATGTGTGTATATATATATATATATATTTATTTATATATATATATGCCAATACATAAATACTTACATAAACAAGGAGCTCTGGTGGCATAGTGACATACATACATACATACACACACACATATACATATATATTTTTTTCAACCTATCCAGAAGTTTTCCTTCCTCTCCCCTCCCATCCCTGGTAACCAAAAAAGAAAGTCTCCTTTCATCTATAAACCTTGCCTTGGCTTTTTACAATAGTGGAATAATACAATATTTATCCTTCTGTGATTGACTGATTTCACTCAGCATAATGTCCTCCAAGTTCATCCACATTATGTGGTGTTTTGCAGATTCTACGTTATTCTTTAGGGTTGCATAGTGTTCTGTTGTGTGTACATACCACAGTTTATCAGTTCCTCTGTTGATGGGCACTTAGGTTGTGCCCATCTCTTTGCTATTGTGAATACTGCTGCGATGAGCAGGGGTGTGCATATATCTACTCGTGTCCTGCCTCTCACTTCTTTAGCATATATACCTAACAACAGGATTACTGGGTCAAAGGGTATTTCTACTTCCTACTTTTTAAACAATTGCCATACCAATTTTCACAGTGATTGTATCACTTTACAATCCCATCAGCAGTGTATGAGAGTCCCAGTTTCTCCACATGCTTGCCAGCATTTGTTATTTTCGTCTTGTTGAACTTTTCTATTAAGGCTGGGGAGAGATGGTATCTGATGGTTGTTTTGATTTGCATCTCTCTGATGGCATAGTGCTTAAGACATTTGACTGCTAACCAGAAGGCTGACAGTTCAAACTCACCTTGGAAGGAAGACTGAGCAATCTACTTCTGTAGAGATACTGCCTTGGAAACCCAAGGAGGGGTCGCTATGAGTCAAAATCAACTCAACAGTAGTGACTCTGGTTTTTTGTTAGTAGCGGCTAATGATTGCGAACATTTGTTCATGTGTTTGTTGGCTGCCTGAATATCTTCTTTGGTGAGGTGTCTGCTCATGTCTTCTACCCATATTTTAATTGGATTGTTTGTCTTTTTGATATTGAGGTGTTATAATTTTCTATAAATTTTAGATATAAGTCCTTTGTCCAATATGTCATTGCTGAGTATCTTTTCCCATTCTGTAGGTACTCTTTTTACTCTTTTGAAGGTCTTTTGATGCACATGAGAATTTAATTTTCAGAAGATCCCCATCATCTAGTTTATTTTCTGCTGTTTGTCCATCTTGGGTTATGCTTGATGGTCAATTTTTTCCACAAAATTAGGGCCCCTAAATTTGTCCCTAATTTTTACTTGAGTATCTTCATGGTTTTAGGTTTCACATTTAAGACTTCAATCCATGTGCAATTAGTTTTTGTGCATGGTCTGAGGTATGAATCTTGTTTCATTTTTCTGTAAATGGATATCCACTTTTGTCAGTAGCATTTGTGAAAGAGACTATCTCTACCCCATGGAGTGGATTTTGGCCCTTTGTCAAAGATCAGCTGACCTTAGATTGATGGATCTATTTCCGGGTTCTCAGTTCTGTTCCACTGGTCTATGTGTCTGTCATTGTACCAATACCAGCCTGTTTTGACAACTGTGGCTGTTTTGAGACCTGGGAGTGTGAGACCTCCTACTTTGTTTTTCTTCTTCAGTATTGGTTTGCTTATCCAAGGTTTCTTTCCTTTCCATATAAAATTAGTGCTGGGTTTTTGATGCTTTTAAAGAATGTTGATGGAATCTGGATTGTTATTGCATTGAATGT
>NW_006922554.1:0-1464 GCF_000298275.1 Orycteropus afer afer
TGGGAGAAAGATGGGCTGCTTATGCACAGGCAGGAGAGTATGGAGGGATGGACACTGGGAAGAGGTAACTGTGGGGAGGAAATGGGAGGGGAGCTGTTGCATTGTGGTAAACTGTGGTCAATGACATGAGACAAAGTACATGTGAACTTCTGTATGGAAAGTGAATTTGCTTTGTAAATCTTCACCCAAATTGCAATAAAAATAAATTAAAATAAAAAAACTAAAAAAAAAGATGGAAAAAAAATTAATGGGTTAATTTCCATTATCTCTAATTATTTTGGAACACTGACAATATTCAATATACTTATTCTACAGTTAGTTTTTGGTAATGCTCTGTTTTTGGCTGTAAGTGGATTTTTGGTATATATTTTGTTTTGAAACATTCACACAGAAAAGTTGCAAGTATAGTATAAATAACTTTTATTGAGGGAACCATTTCTGAATAAATCGCCAACCTGATGGTGTGCCCTTTACTGTGTATTTTGTACAAAGAAAGAAACAAACAAAAACCCACTGTCTTCAAGTCCATTCTGACTCATATTCCTAATGGATTTCCAAGGCTGTAAATCTTTATGGAAGTAGTCTGCCCCAATTTCTGCAGAGCGGCTGGTGAGTTTTAATCGCCAATCTTCTCGTTACCCATCAAATGCCTTATGCACTGTGCCAAAACCACAGTACAACCATCAAAATCAGGAAATAAACACTGACATATTATTACCATCTAACACTCAGATCCCATTCAAGTTTTGCCAATTGCTCCAATATTGTCTTGTATAGCAAAAATATCCAATCCAGAATCTCATTTTACAATTATTTGTCATAGTTTCATTGTGAACCTTCCTACCCTCCTCAAGTCCTCAGCACTCCTGTGGAGAAAATGTTCTCCCTTTTCCTGTCAAATATTGTATTTAATAAACAAATCCATTCATCTAAACTGAACAAGAACTTTATTGACTATGCTAAATAAGATATTTTTAGTTTCTGGGAGTTTATTGTGTGATTCTTTGGGTTGTGAGGTAGAGATGGGGCAAGGAACCTTCTCCAAACCTAAAAATCATACCACATAATTATAAAACTTTATACTACCCACTCCTGAGGTCATCTTGTTCATATAATTCACCAAACTTCAAGAAGCTAGAGATCATCCTGTCCTTCCCCTCCACTCTCTTTTTCTTCTTCCCTAGGAATTTGGTCATGTTGTCAGAAGAGTCCATTCCCTGGAGAAAGATACCATGCTTGGTAAAGTGGAGGGTCAGTGAAAAAGGGTAAGGTCCTCAAAGAGATGGATTGACACAGTGGCTGCAATGATGGGCTCATACATAATAAAGATTGTGATTCTGGCACAGGACTGGACAGTGTTTCATTTTATGTACATAAAGTGGCTATGAATCAGAAACAACTTGATGGCACCTAACAACGATGACAGGAATGTCTAGTATATTATGTTGTAGAATGATGGTTAAT
>NW_006922554.1:2054-5482 GCF_000298275.1 Orycteropus afer afer
TGACTGCTAACCAGAAGGCTGGAAGTTCAAACCCACCAGCCACTCCTCAGAAGGAATATCGGGCAATCTACTTCTGTAGTGATACCGCCTCTTAAACCCAAGGAGGGGTCACTATGAGTTGGATCTGACTCGAGTAAAGTGAGGTTGGTTGGTTGGTTGGTTGGTTGGTAGGAGATAAAGGGGTTGAGAAAATATTTGGGATAGTAAAAAACAATGATTATCATATTGGTATTTAACCAATGTAGAGTAAACTACTCTGGGAAAATGTGGCATGAGTATAGTTTCAGAATACTTCATTTTCACTCCAGGCTTGCATTGCTCATGGTATCTCTTAGATTTCAGCTATTTTTTTAATGACAGTAATTTTGTATGGGGTCATCTGAGACTCAAGCATTGATCACCAATCACCATTGTACCATATTAATAGATGTTTTATGAAAGTTCTTGGAACTATAGTCACAAGTACACCATGATTCCATGGATCTTTTGCCTTTTTTATGGGCATATTTAATTTTTAAGCCTAATCAGTACTTTTAAAACTGAATCACACTGATAGGACTGATATTATCCAAATGTACAGATTAAAAACAAAATAGAAAAAATAATTGCCATTGAGTAGTTTACAACTCATGGTGACCTCATGTGTTATAGAATAGAACTGCTTCATAGGGTTTTCTTGGCTGTAATCTTTAAAGAAGCAGTTCACTAGGCCTTTCTTCTATGGTCCTGCTGGGTAGGTTCAAACCACGAATGTTTATTAACTCAAACCTCTTCTGCTACTCAGGCTCCCCTATACAGATATAGACATGTAAATGCTAAAGGCAACTTCAGAAAATTTAAAATGCCTTCATAGTCATCAAATCTTTTTTTTTTTTTTTTTGCTATGATTTCATATCAATGAAAGGGTTTGCCTTTGTTCAAAATTGTTAATCCGCTGATCCCAGTGGAACTTAGCAGGGGAAATGAGTGTCATCTCCAAATTATACATGTCTGTTTTGTGTCTGAGGATCTTAATTTCCTTAAACTTTTAGCAGTATTCACACTTTACACCTGTAGTTTCAAGTTCAGTGTCTGCAAATGTCTTCTCACACTAGTGAGAAAGTAAAAACTTATGGTTCATTTGAAATCTTGCACATTGAATTCCTTTCAGTTTTTAATTACAGTATGAGATCAGAGAGCAATTCAGTAAATCTCACAAATGCCCCAAAATTAATAATCTCATTGCATTAACTGAAAATAAATATCCATTCTCTGATTTATTTATTTTTCTTCAAATAGTCCATAAATTAGCAAAGTCTGAAGGTACAGACATAGGAGCATCCTTATTCTTGAACTATCTCATCTGCAACAAATGAATTTGGCTTGTTAAATCATTATTCTCTTGATAACTGTTGCAATAAAAGGTGGCCACCACCACGCTCTCCTTTGGACTTAAATAAACCACTGAAATACTTTTTTTTTTTTTTTTTTACATTTTATAGTATAGTGCCTAAGGCACTTGACTGCTAACCAGAAGGCTGGCAGTTCAAACCCACAAGCCATGCCTCGGAAAGAGGGTTGAAAAATCTACTTCCGTAGTGATACTGCCTCGGGAACACAAGGAGGGGTCACTATGAGTCAGATCCGACTTGACAGCACATAACAACAACAACAGCCCATATGTGTCAAATAAACTCTGCTTTCCAATGTATGATCAAGTTCCCCAGGTATCTTCAGTCACTGTCCCCTTTAACATACAAATCACTATAATTCCAGGGAATGCCTAGAAGTACAGTGTCCTTTCCCAAGTATTTTCAGGAATTCCTGTACTGTTAACATCCTCCTGCTTGTCCCTGGCTTTTTCTCTGGAACACCTTCTGCCATCTCATCATTACTTCTGCCTGCTGCCCCAGCCCCCTCTGGTCTCCTTCCCCCAGTGAAAAGCTTCTGGCTTATCCTCCAAGATTACAAATGATTCAAAGCTGATGCTGTGTTATACTTGTTGGTCAGCTTTACTAAAGATATACAAATAATACAAAGAAAGTATAATACAGGAAAGAAAAAACAGCAATCATTATTGTGTACCTTTGTTCCTTATGTTCTTCCATAAATAATAAAGCCCCTTGTTGACCATGTTCTCTCCTGGTCCAGACAGTGTGTGCTAATCTGCGGCCTATTTCTCATCTCTGTAAGAGCCATTCCTATCCACCACATATTCTCTTCCAAAATATCCAGTGTAAGCTTCGAATCAAATGATATTAAAAGTTTCTGCACCTGTGAAAGTCATCCTTTCCTTTTACTATGCTGAGCACTTTACCCCTTCTCTGACTCTATCTCATCCTGAGACCACTAACACTTTGCATTGTTCCTAACCATTTGCGTTAACAAAAAGCCTATCAAAGTATGTCCTCTCACAAAAGAGCAGCTTCCTCCCAGGACTGATTCTGCCTCCAAATCCCAAAGCAAGCCACACATACTCAAGAGAGTTTGTAATATGCCAGATTTTTAAAAGTTTTCTATTGTAAAATAATGCCAAAAAAAACAGAAGGATTAAAAAGAGAATATAAAGAACTCCAGTGTACTCTTGAAGCAGATCTACTATTTACATTTTTTCATACTTACAAAAGGTAATTGGAACCCAACCAGTGGCTCCACAGAAGAAAGATATGGCAATCTACTCCTCTAAAGATTATGGGAAAACTCTATGAGGCAGTTCCACTCTGTCACATGGGGTCACTATGAATAGAAAATTGATCCAATGGCACCAGAGAACAATAAAAATGCTTATATTATCATCATTCATATTATTTCTGATATTTGAGAATAAGTCACCTACTTCATGACTCTTAAACACTTCAGTGTGTATTTTCTAAGAACTAGTTCATCACTAACAATGTGAAAAACTAACATCATGTGCCTCCTGATATGATGCATTGACAAGAACACAGATGATTTCAGTGATATTCCTGCCAAAAAAGCATGACCTGCATCTAGTCATGAAGACACATCAAGCACACTTCAAATGAGGGACATCCTACAAAATAACTGGTCTGGATTCTTCAAGAAAATCAATGTAATGGAAGAAAATAAAGGCTGAAAAACTGACCCAGATTAAAGGAGACCAAATGACATGACAACTGAATTCCATGAATGATCTTAGATTTGTTATTGGACCGAAAGAAACAATCAGAAAAAAAGAACATTGGGACAGTTGGAAAAATATGAATATGGACTGTAGATTCAAAAATAATGCATCAATGTTACATATCCTGATTTTGATGATTATACTACTGTCATGGATTGAATTATGTCCCCCCAAAAAAGATATTTTGAGCTCCTAAACCTTGAACACTGGTAGCATAGTGCCTAAGGCACTTGACTGCTAACCAGAAGGCTGGCGGTTCAAACCCACCAGCCACTCCTCAAAAGGAAGGTTGGGCAATCCTACT
>NW_006922554.1:6122-6971 GCF_000298275.1 Orycteropus afer afer
CAACCTTCCTTTTGAGGAGTGGCTGGTGGGTTTGAACTGCCAGCCTTCTGGTTAGCAGTCAAGTGCCTTAGGCACTATGCTACCAGAGCTCCTAGCTCTGCAAGTAGTGAGGCCAACAATATTTGCTGAAGAATGAAGGAAGTAGACCCAGGGTCATGTGAAATGTACACGCTTTTTCTTTTAGTGAGAATCCTAGAACAAGTGGAGATCTCACACTTAAAGCTTTCACTTAGCTAACACAATATATTGGTTAACAAATTCATGGAAATACTTTGTTAAATGCCCAGGGTGGGACTAAGGAAGCTCAGATACATCTTAGCATGAGGCAAAGTGATGTATGTAGGAGACTGAGAGAGAGAGCTTTCCTCCCTCAGGTCCAGCTGGAAAATGCACAGCCTGGTTGTAGGTACCTAACAATGGTTGCTCAACAAATTCTTCAGGCTTCTCAGGCTGAGCTGGTTCTTTGTGTGTACTATAGGAACTGTCAGCAACATGTTGGCTATCATAAGGCTTTTTATGATCATTCCTGTGTGAAAGAGTTATATTACATGTTGCAAATTGACAGTAATATAGCAGAATTAAAGCCAGGGGCCTTGGGACAGCAGCTGCTGCTCATGACGTGATTTTACTGTTTACAGTGACTATCTACTTTACAGAATGTTTCTGGTGGTTGAAATGAATAGAGATATATCAGACTCCCCAGATTCAAACCCAGCTCTGGGATCAAGTATCTGCCTGGATCTTCTCTCTCTCTCTCTCTTTTTTAAATTGTGATTTGGGTGAAAATTTACAGAGCAAATTTACTTTCCATGCAGCAGTTCACATACACTTTGCCTCATGACATTGACT
>NW_006922554.1:7794-8510 GCF_000298275.1 Orycteropus afer afer
TAATGAATGATTTTTTTTTAATATGTTGTTGGAGTCCGTTGGCTAGCATTTTGTTGATGGTTTTTGCATCTATATTCATGAGGGATATTAGTTTGTAATTTTCCTTTTGAGTGATGCCTTTGCCTAGTTTTGGTACCAAGGTTATGCTTGCTACATAAAATGAGTTAGGGAGGATTCCATCCTTTTCTATGTTTTGGAATATTTTGAGTCGGATAGGTGTCAGTTCTTCTCTGAGTGTTTGGTAGAATTCTCCAGTGAAACAGTATGGGCCAGGACTTTTTTTGTTGGTAATTCTTTGATGACCTGTTCAATTTCTTCTTTTGTTATGGATCTGTTCAACTTTTCCACATCAGTCTGTGCTAGTTTAGGTGAGGGTGTGTTTCTAGAAATGTGTCTATTCTTCCAGATTTTCCAATTTGGTGGAGTAGAGTTCTTCATAGTATCCTGATATTATCCTTTTTATTTCTGTTGGTTTTGATGTGATGTCACCCATTTCATTATCTGTGTTATTTGTATTCTCTACCTCTTTTCTTTTGTTAAATTTGCCAGTGATTTGTCAATTTTATTGATCTTTAAAAAAAAAAAACAACTTCTGGTCTTGTTGATTTTTTTCTCTTGCCTTTCTATTTTCTGTTTCATTGATTTCTGCTCGAATCTTGATTATTTCCTTTCTTCTAGTGACTGTGGGCTTTTCTTGCTGTTCTTTTTCTAATTGT
>NW_006922554.1:8610-9616 GCF_000298275.1 Orycteropus afer afer
TACTGCTTTCCACAGTGGTTGTACCATTTTACAGTCCCACCAGCAGTGTATGAGAGTCCCAATCTTTCCACATCCTTGCCAGCATTTGTTATTTTGTGTCTTGTTGAACTTTGCTACTAGTGCTGGAGCAAGATGATATCTCGTTGTTTTGATTTCCATCTCTCTAACAGCTAATGATCGTGAACATTTCTTCATATGTTTGTTGGCCGCTTAAATATTCTCCTTGGTGAAGTGTATATTCATATCTTCTGCCCATTTTATAATTGGCTTTTTTGTCTTTTTGTTATTGAGGTGCTGGAGTTTTCTAGAGATAAGTCCTTTGTCAGATATGTCATTGCCAAATATTTTTCCCCAATCTGTAGGTTCTCTTTTGACTCTTTTGGAGAAGTCTTTGGAAGCATATAAAAATTTAATTCTTAGAAGGTCCCATTCATCTAGTTTCTCTTCTGTTGCTTGTGCATTTTGGGTTATGCTTGATAGTCTATTTATGCCATATATCAGGGCCCCAAATTTATCCCTAGTTTTTCATTGAGGAATGTTTTAGTTTCCACATTTAGTTTTAGGTTTCACATTTAAGTCTTTGATCCATCCATTTCAGTTAGTTTTTGTGTATGGTGTGAGGTACAGATCTTGTTTCATTTTTCTGCAAGTGGATATTCATTTCCACCAGCACTATTTATTAAACAACGATTCTCTTCCCCATTTAATTGATTTCAGGTCTTTGTCAAAGATAAGCTGACCATAGGTCAATGGATCTATTTCTGAGTACTCAATTCTATTCCATTGTTGTATGTGTCTGACATTATACCAATACCAGGCAGCTTTGACTACTGTGGCTATATAGTAAGTTCTGAGATCCAGCAGTGTGAGACCACCTACTTTGTTCTTCTTCTTTAACAGTGCTTTGCTTTTCCGAGGTCTCTTTCCTTTCCATATAAAGTTAGTGATTGGTTTTTCCACATCCCTAAAGAATGTTGATGGGATATGGATTGGGATTGCATTGAAT
>NW_006922554.1:11241-11882 GCF_000298275.1 Orycteropus afer afer
CTACTATTGATTTCTAATTTGATAGCATTATGATCTGAGAAGATATTTTGCAGTATTTCAGTGTTTTCAAATTTATTAAGGCTTGCTTTATGTCCTAACATATGATCTATCATGGAAAATGTTCCATGGGCACTGGAAAAGAATGTGTACTGTGCTGTTGTTCAGTGAAGTGCTCTGTAGATGTCTATAAGGTCAAGTTGGTTGATTGTTTTGTTTAGCTCTTCTGCATCTTTGTTTAGTTTCTCTCCTGTTGTTCTATCTTTCAATGAAAGTGGTGTATTAAAGTCTCACACTATGACTGTGGAGTCATCAATTTGCCTTTTCAACTATTTTAAAGTCTGATTTATGTATTTTGGGGCTCGTTCATAGGGTCCATAGATATTCATTATGGTTATATCTTCTTGTTCAATCAATCCTTTATTCATTATATAATGTCCTTCCTTGTCTCATATGTTTGTTTTTGTCATAAAGTCAATTTGATCAGAAATTAATATTTCCACTCCTGCTCTTTTACGGTTGCCATTTGCTTGATATATCTTTTTGCACCCTTTGATTTTTAGTCTATTTTTGTCTTTGTCTCTAAGGTGTGTCTCTTGTAGACAGCATATTGATGGGTTTTGTTTTCTTATCCAATCTGCAAC
>NW_006922554.1:12002-12526 GCF_000298275.1 Orycteropus afer afer
TGCAACTCTCTTGACTTCCTCACCATTTAGATGTTCTGTAACTATGCAGTTTTTCCCTCTTTTTGGTTTGTATTTGTTCTCACTTGCCAATTGATATCTCTGCTTCCCTGTTTACAATCTTGTAAGCTTATTTTACTTTGGATATGTCCATAGCCGTGGTTTCCAGGTTATGTCATCTTATGTATTAATAGTCAATTGTTATTTGCTATTTTTGGTTCTCTGGTCAAAGTACTCCCTTTAGGATCTCTTGTAAGGTCAGTCTGGTTTTAACAAATTCCCTTAGCTTCTGCTTATCTGGAATCTCCTAATGTCATCATCATATTTGAGGGACAATTTTGCCTGGGATATAATTCTTGGTTGAAAATTATTCTCTTTCAGGGTTTTATATATACCATCTCATTGCCTTATCTCTTGCATGGTTTCTGCTGAGAAATCAGAGCTTATTACTGGCTGTCCTTTGTAAGTCACTTTTTGTTTTTCCCATGCTGCTTTCAGGATTCTTTGTTTGTCTTTGATTTTTATTA
>NW_006922554.1:13517-14614 GCF_000298275.1 Orycteropus afer afer
GTCTCTTTAAATATCCAAAATGGTCAAGCCACTTGTAAACATTCAAAATGGCTGCACCCTCCAGACAGGCAACAGTCCACAGCTCAGCCCGCCTTCCTCTTTGCTACTTCTCCTTTTATTTAGCAGCCACCAAAGCAATCCTCCATGCAGTCCCTGGCTAGCAGGACTGATTTTTAGGTTAATTCTTATGTCCTACCAGACTTGGCACTCTCTAAGCTGTCCGTGCTGTGCCGTCAGGATCAGTCAGGATCACTCAGGGTCATTGCCAGACCGCAGCTCCGTATGTCTCCTTTTGTGGTATTTTCATGCACATTCTTCTGCTAGTTCGGGTTTAATCCACTTCTATATCCTTCCCTTCCATGCTCAGTGGTCCATGATTATCTTCTGTGTCTGTGTTAATTGGTTCCCCTTTTTTTGTTGTTGAAGAAGGTCTCTGCAGTCTTTCTGCCTAGTCCACCATCTTACCACAGGTTACCAGAATGCAGAAATTATTGAACAATAAAATTAATATCACATGCAAGTAAAATTATGCTGAAGATAATTTAAAAAGCAGTTGCAGCAATATATTGACAGGGAACTGCCAGAAATTCAAGACAGATTCAGAAGAGAGCATGGAACAAGGAATATCACTGTTGATGTCAGATGGATCTTGGCTAAAAGCAAAGAATATCACAAAGATGTTTACCTGTGTTTTATGGACTATGCAAAGGTATTTTATTGTGTGGATCATAACAAATTATGAATGACCTTATGAAAAATGGGAATTCCAGAATTCTTAATTGCACTCACGAGGAATCTAAATAGATCAAGGGTCAGTCGCTTGCACAGAACAAAGTGATCCTGAATGGTTTATAATCAGGAGTGGTGCATGTCAGTGTTGTATACTTTCACCATACTCATTCAGGCTGTATGCTGAGCAAATAACCCAAGAAGCTGTACTATATGATAGAGATTGCAGCATCAGGATTGGAGGAAGAATCATCAACAACCTGTGATATGCAGATAACACAACTTTGCTTGCTGAAAGTGAGGATGACTTGGAGCAGTTACTGATGAAGATCAAAGGCTACAGCCTTCAATATGGATTACACCTCAAC
>NW_006922554.1:15799-17581 GCF_000298275.1 Orycteropus afer afer
CCAGTGAGCCTGGAATAAGAGGTAAGGCTAAAGCCCAAGGTCAATGGGCCTTCACCCAGCCCCTAGAGATAGCACCCTAAATTTGGACTTCTAGCTTCCTAAATTGTAAGAGAATAAAATTCCTGATTATTAAAGTCACTTGTGTTGTTTCTGTTATAGCAGCACTAGAGAACCAAGGCATGCTCAATGAGATGGATTGACACAGTGGCTGTGACAATGAGCTCAAGCATAACAACTACTTTGAGGATGGCACAGCATACTACAGTGTTTCATTTTGTTGTACATAGGGTTTCTATGAGTTGGAGCCAACTCAATGGCACTTAACAGCAACAGTTAGGTATGGTTCATGTCTAATGCCAGTTAGTCAAAAGTTTTTCTTAGCATACAGTATATAGTGTACCTTTCTATGCACAAAAATATTAATGAAACACTTCCAGATACACTAAAACATCTTTAACTTAATAATAAGACCCAAAACTCACTGCTATTGAGTCAATTCCAGCACATAGCGACCCCCTTTTGGTTTCTGAGATAGTAAACCTTTATGGAAGTAGATTGCCCAATCTTCCTTCCATGGAATGGCTGGTGGGTTTGCACTGACAGCCTTCTGGTTAGCAGTCAAATGCCTTAGGCACTATGCCACCAGAGCTCCTTAACTTAATAATAAAGCAATAATAATAATAACATTTTGATGGGCATTGCAAAGTAGGGCCTATTTGTTACTACAAACCATTGTATGTACATCAAATTTTTAATATAATAGGTTTTTTAGCAGTTGATTCATAACTACTGGTTGTACACCAGTCAGTCAGACACTCATAACCTGGAGACTACCTGTATCATGCTTAATAAGGAGTCTTCTAAGTATAAGTGGTAGAAATTCTCCTCATTTTTTTTTAAAGCAGGAAGTGGTGATGGTGAAAATTTATATCATATGTAACTGAATTGGCTAGTGTGATGTGCTGACCAGGTTCATCCTCAGAAATGAAGAACCTATAATGTTGATCTCAGTGAAGAGAGATATCTTGGCCTAGGTCACTCAGGATAGATCTGAAGGGTCATCCTGGCTTCAGATCTCCCCATAGAACTGCTAAGGCCTTGTTGTGACTGTACCATAATTCAACTGCAAAAACAAACAAACAAAGAAAAGATGCACAGCATGGAGGAAAAAAAAAGAGAGAGAGAGAGACAGAAATCTATTTCTCATCATGACCAGGAGCAAAATTCATTGGGAATCTTGGTGTGGAAATATATCTCTCTTTTTTCAGCAATTTCACATAGCCTTCTTGGAACCAATTGTTGTTGTTAGGTGCCATCAAGTCAGCTCCAACGCATAGTGACCCTATGTACAACAGAATGAAACACTGCCAGGTCCTGCGTCAGCCTCACAATCCTTGTTATGCCTGAGCCTCTCATTGCAGCCACTGTGTCAATCCATCTTGTTGAGGGTCTTCCCCTTTTTACCAAGCCTGATGTCCTTCTCCAGGGAATGGTACCTTCTGACAACATGACCAAAGTAGGTAAGATGAAGTCTGGCCATTCTCGCTTCCAAGGAATGTTCTGGCTTCACTTCTTCCAGGACAGATTTGTTAGTTTTTTTCTGACAATCCTTGGTACTTTCAGTATTCTTCACCAGCACCACAACCCAAAAACATCAACTCTTTTTTGTTCTTCCTTATCCATTGTCCAGCTTTCACATGCATAAGAGGTGATTGAAAATACTATAGCTTGGGTTAGGCACACCTTAGTCTTCAAAATTAAAAAACAAACAAACAAACAAAC
>NW_006922554.1:18566-23155 GCF_000298275.1 Orycteropus afer afer
TTCCGAGGAGTGGCTGGTGGATATGAACCGCCAGCCTTCTGGTGAGCAGTCAAGTGCCTTAGGCACTATGCTACCAGAGCTCCTGACCTTCATCATAGCAGAGTATAAACATCAGGAGATAGATGAAAAAATATGGGATAGACTTGAAGATTTAGCAGGAAAATGAAAGATGAACCAGTAGACAGAAGAAGAGGAAAAGGGGGGCAGAGGAGTAGACTTAGCTAGTTTCAAAGAGCTTGATGGAATAGCAGTCATCCCTACTGAGGAGTTTTAAAGGGAAGAGATGGGGAGAGCAGATTTTTGGGGTGTTGTCTTCCTCATTAATCATATATGCCTTCCTTCTTTAATGACATGAGACTATAAATACAAGTCTGAATTGCTTTGTGCGTTAGTGAATGTCCAGTAAGGAAAGCAAACCATCATATTTCAACAGAGGCAATTTCATACCAGATATTTGTTACATGGGGAGCTCTGGTGGCATAGTACCTAAGGACTTGACTGCTAACCAGAAGGCTAGTGGTTCGAACCCACCAGCCACTCCCTGGAAGGAATGTTGGGCAATCTACTTCCATAGGGATACCATCTCAAAAACCCAAGGAGGGGTCATTAGGAGTTGAAATTCAACTTGATGGCAGTGAGTTTGGTTTGGTTATTTGTTACATGAGTGATGAAAGTGTAGAGAATTCAACCAGAGGGTGCTGAGGCAACGTGAAGATGAACTACAGAAAGCAGTTATGACTGTCGTGTTGGAGGGAAATTGGTAAGGCGTGCTGTAACTCAGGCCCCGAGGCCAGCACCATCTGGCAGGAGTTAGAACTACAGTGGTAATGGCCAGTAGGAACTGGTGCCACGGAAGAAAGGTGATGATTGGTGGGAGCTGGAGTGTCAATGGAGATGCAGCCACTCACATATGCCACTTGAAGCATATATCTGGGCTAGGGGAAGAAGGACTCTGGCTTCTCCTTTGCTTCTCACCCTTCAATTTGACTGAACACACAAGAAGCCAGAGGGCTAAGAACTCTGGAAAATATAATTCTCTCTGAATCAGAGCAGAGCAAGGAAAGGGTGAGGAATATATCTGGGAGCAAAGACGCAAGTGACTAGCATATGTTTTGATTGTCTAACAATCATGCTTTGATTGCCTTTGAATTCATCCCTGGGTGGGATGGAGCCATGAGGTCGACAGCTGTTTATATGGGTTATACATATTCCAACAGCAATGAATGTCAGAGTTTAGTGACTTTTCTTAAATATTCAAAAGTGAAAATAGTATTACTTTGGTAATTGTCATAATTATGGGAGCTAACCTACATGGTTCATGGGCAGCAGCCAGAAGAGTTCATGCCTCTTCTCATCTCCTCTCTTGTTTCCTTCTGCTCCTTTCTTCTTTCACCCTTCTATTAACTATATCTGCTGTACAACCACTCTTTTCCAATGACACCCACTCCTCACTTATTGACATAAGGTTCCAGGGACCAGGTCACTTGCTAAAATAGACATTGTGTGAAAATAGAGGATGATAATATCAGATCACAAATGGAGCATGACTACATCATTCCATAACTGCCCAATTAGATCATTACATAACAGCCAAATCACTCAGAATCATGACCCAGACAATTTGACACATAACCTTGACCACCACAGCCAGCCCTAGCAACTTCACATTTGTTGTATCAGATGTTCATCATTAATGTGCAAAATAGTCAGCTACTAGATTTTTTTACTGCTGTTGTTAATGTGAAGTGTCAAATAACAAGATAGTAATGAGGAGTAGGTATAGTCAACTTTGATAAAATATTGGGGTTACCACCTGACATCCCTGTTTCTTTCATGTCCTGAAGACTGGGTAGCACCCAGGGAGAAATAAAAAATGCTACAGTTGGCTTCTGGCTTCTACCCCATTTAACACACCTTTTATCTGATGTTGTTTACACACCTACCTTAGAGGATGTCATGTATGCCTGGGGATACTTTAGTCATTTGAACATTTTGATATGTTTGTTTGTATTTTCATTTCCTATAGTTGTACATGAACTGATTTAGGATAGGGTTGGCCAGTCACACATGTGTGTGTTTGTGTGATTGAAAGCATAGACTTTGGGAAAAAATTGCTTGGGTTTCAAATTCCAACTCCACTATTTCCTAACTGTGTGACCTTGGCCATGTGACCTAACTGCTCTGGACCTTTGTTTCCTCATCTAAAAATGTGGTTATAATAGTGTTGTTGTTAAGGTGCCGTCGAGTCAGTTCAGACTCATGGAAACCCTATGTACAACAGAATGCAACACTGTCCAGTCCTGTGCCATCCTCATAATCATTGCCATACTTGAGCCAATTGTTTCAGCCACTGTCAATCCATCTCGTTGAAGGTCTTCCCCTTTTTACCAAGCCTGATGTCCTTCGCCAGGGAATGGTCCCATCTGACAACATGACCAAAGTATGTGAGATGAAGTCTGGTCATCCTTGTGTCCACGGAGCATTCTGGCTGCACTTCCTCCAGGACAGATTTGTTTATTCTTCTGGCAGCCCATGGTATTTTCAGTATTCTTCTCTAACACCACAATTCTAAGGCATCAACTCTTCTTCAGTCTTTCTTATTCATTGTCCAGCTTTCACATGCATATGAGGCTACTGAAAATACAATGGCTTGGGTCAGGCTCACCTTAGTTTTCAAAGTGACATCTTTGCTCTTTAACACTTTAAAGAGGTCTTTTAGAGCAAATTTGTCCAATGCAACATGTTGTTCGATTTCTTGACTGTTGCTTCCATGAGTATTGATGATGATGATAATAATAATAATATTAACACCAAACCCATTGCTGTGGAGACAATTCCAACTCATAGCGACCCCCATTGGGTTTCTGAGCCAGCAAATCTTTATGGAAGTAGATTGCCCATCTTCTTTCCATGGAGTGGCTGATGGGTTTGAACCTCCAACATTCTGGTGAGCAGTCAAATCCCTACCTTATAGATGCTGAGTTTTAAGGATCAAGTGATTTGATACATAAATATGTATACACATGGCATACATATTCATATACATGTGTCAACTCATATATATACACATATATCTCTTTATCTAGGAGCTCTGGTTGTGTAATGCCTGAGGCATTTGACTGTTAATCAGAAGGCTGGCAGTTCAAACCCATCAGACACTCCTCAGAAGGAAGGATGGGCAATCTACTTCTGTAGAGATACTGCCTCAGAAAACCCAAGGGGAGTCGCTATGAATCGGGTCCAAATAGACGGCAGTGTGTAGAACATTGTATGGCACATGTTGTTGTTGTTATGTGCCGTGGAGTTGGACTCGACTCATAGAGACCCCTTCTTCGGTTTCCAAGGTGGTATCACTATGGAAGTAGATTGCCTATTTTCTTTCCGTGGAGTGGCTGGGCGGTTTGAACCACCAGCCTTCTGGTTAGCAGTCAAGTGCCTTAGGCACTACGCTACTAAGCATTCTATTTTTTCAACTGTAAATACTGCTCCAGCCTATCAAAAGATATCACACGTTTTCATAGCTTTTATCCAGCACCCGGTCATCACTGGTTGGGTAATTTTAAAAAACTGCTACTGATAACTGATTAGTCTAAATCAAGTATCACTATGCAAATTGCATCCCATAAATTTTAGGGCCATTTGTCTCTCAGTTGTAGAAATTTTTTTTTTTTTCTGCTTTGCTTAGTTGTGATTGGATCATTGCAGACCATGTTTCTGTAGTTTTTGTGGACTGAAGATTTAAATTTGTTATGGAAACAAGCTTCTTGGTTGACCAATGATTAGCTAATTTCTGATAATAGAAAAGGAAACAGATTGCCTGAGACTAGTATTTTCATTTCCTCATAAGAAGAAGAAGCACTGTGTAGAAGAAAAGCAGACACAACATTTTGAACCTCTGCCACCATGGGGAACTGGGCTGTGAATGAGGGGCTTTCCATCTTTGTCATTGTAAGTACCAATGAGCAGTGAATTATGAATTCTTTGGCTTTTTTTGTTTTAGTTTGGTTTTAGTTCTGTTGGGAGATAAAGTAGAAGAAATCTTTGTTTGTCTCCTTAATGTGAGAAATAACGTTGAAACTGATTTATGTTGTGAACATAAATATATGTTCACAAAGGCTACAGTATATTTATACATAAATATATAAAGATATTTATCTGTAAGCAGACTGCATCCACTTCCAAATTTCTTAATGGAAAAAAAAAATGTACTTAGGGGGCTCACTTCTCTAGCTTTTTTCCTTAAGTTTCTAAATTAGCCAGCATGTCACAGAGGGAGTAGAAAATTTTCATGATAATGAGTTCTGATTCTGAGTTGTTTCCTAATTGTTAGTGAGAATACAATTCTCCACTTTTTATGTGCTTCTACCACTTAAAAATGACCAACTGAAATGTTATACTATTTTCCAAATGAGAAGCAGAAAACTGGCTTATTTATGGGAAATTTATAATCTTTATTTTAGTAATTACATCAAAAATAAGTTAAGTTCTCAACTTTGTTTTTCTAAAAAGCACTTTGATTTTCCTGAGGTCTAAATCCAAGGAAAGAAAATTGAAATAAGTGATGTAAATTATAAATCTATATAATTTAT
>NW_006922554.1:23475-27560 GCF_000298275.1 Orycteropus afer afer
GGGGTCGCTATGAATGGGGTCCGACTCGACAGCACATAACAACAACAACAACAACAATGGAAACCTAAAAACAGATGTTTAAAAGAACACTTATAAGTGGAACAATTGGAAGAATTTATCATGAAGAATATTTAGTCTTTGAGTTTTAGAGATAGAAAGATATAAATGCATAAACATAGAAACAAAAACTATTTTGTCATCTTAAAAAGTACATTTTCTGCCAAACCAACGTTCTAATGTAATATACGTTTCTTCTGAGGACTTAGAACTATGAGTTTAAGATTTTAATCACCATTTTAAGAGCAGATTACTTCTGTAGCAAACAAGTTCAAATTATAATTTTAGTTCCAACTGCAATTTTCCCTGGGAAATGAATGATTTCCTTCTAGAATGTGCATTCATATACAGGCGTACCTTGGAGGTATTGTGGATTTGGTTCCAGAAAACTGTAATAAAGGAATATCACACAATAAAGTGAGTCTTAAGAAGTTTTTGATTTCCTACTACACATAAAAGTTATGTTTGCACTGTATTATAGTCTATAAAGTGTGCAACAGCATTATGAAAAAGTTTGAAATATTGACCAAAATGTGACACAGGGATTTGAAGTGAGCACATGCTCTGGATAAAAAGGCACCAATAGACTTGGCTGGATGCAGGCTTGCCACAAATCTTCAATTTGTCAAAAATATAATATGTGAGGTACAATAAAGCAGGGCATAATAAAACTAGGTATGCCTGGACTTGAAAGTGAAGACAGCTTGGAAAGCAAGAGTAAGAAGAATGACAAGGTCAGGAAATGGGGAAGTCAATTTACTACCTTCTTTGTAAAGAAGGACAGATTTCTGGTCTCAGCAGCTATGGGTTTTTAATAGCTTCAAATTACACTAAGGAAAGGTCACCATGGAGGTGAGGGTAAAGACATGCAAAATGTCAACACTTGATGTAGTCAGTGCTTGGAATGAAAAGAGCAATCACTCCCTAGAAGGCTCTCTTTGTTTTAAAATCCAATACCTCTTACCCCCTACATTTATGCTCAATAGCTCCTCATCTAAAAGTTAATCCAAACTTATCAAATAGCATGAGTCTTTGCATTTTAGTTAGTGAGACTCCCATCAGCTGGAATGAGGTGCTATATGGTAGAAAGAAGTGACTGGTGTCTGTGAGAGCAGAGCACATTTTCCTACTAGTGTGGGTGAGAATAATAGTAATATATTCCACTTTTATGTATTTTGTTATTTATTTGTTTATTTTATTATTGTGCTTTGGGTGCAAATTTACAGAGCAGAATTTGTTTGACATTCAACAGTTCATGGATGTTTGGTTTCACTCTCCGATTACCGTCCCCAACCCTAACCCACTCTCCTCCTCTCCCTTCCCTGTGACCTCTCCTCCCTGTGCCCTTCTTAGTTATGCACTCCTGTCTGTCCAGCTTTCCTTCCATGTGAATGCTGCCCCTCTGGTGTCCCATGGCCGATTGTTCCAAGAGGTGTATCTCCGTAGAGTAGGTGGGTGCATCGCCCTGGGTTGGTAAGGTTAAGAAAGAAAGAGGAGAAAGAGAGGAGAGGAGATAGACTCAAAACAACTTGGCATATTGGTCAAGAAGCAAAACAGTAATGGAGAACAAGCCATGGTGGGAAGGTTAATTGTAAAGAAGTGTGGTGAAATTGTGATAGGCAAGCCCTGGCTCTAAGCTGTTTACACCCAGCTTTGTAATCACCTTTGTCCAAGGCTGGATTTAGAGAAATTCTGACCATGGCCTAACTCCTACCTGTATGCAATTTACCTGTTGAAACTTAAACTTCACTCAACTCTTTCTGTTTATGCAGCTGGTATGGCTGGGGATGAATGCCTTCCTCTTTGCCTATTACTACCACTATTACGATACTGATAAGAGGTTCTTCTATACTCGAAAGCTTCTTGGGGTAAGTACACGTTCCATCTCATGCAAGACTGGCTGGCTCACATTTCTCATGAAACATTCTTTTCCATATTTCCTTCAAATTTTAAGTGAATGTTTTGTGACCAATAAATAGTCAACACCATCAGCCTCATTTCCATGAAGGAAGCGAGAACCTCTTAATCCCTTCCTGTATGGAGCAAAACCAAAATGGGGCCAAGGGTCCCAGTGGCATCCTTTTCTTCCTGAGTCATGGTTCCATTGTTTTTATTAAAGGAAAAATCTGATACTGACTCTGAAATGGAAAGCCATAAGTGAAACAAGTGGAACTTTCCATATTTTCGAAATCATCCAATTCTTACCACTATATTTAATATGGAAAGTCCTGCTTTTGGTGGCATGCTATGAAATGATCTTCAGAAAATCAGTCTCTCCTACAAATGGAGTCCCTGAGGAGCTTTCTGAAGGGTCATGTCTGTTGACTTGCCAGCAGAGTGGAAGCTCCATGAGTTTCCTTGGGTACTCAGCATTCTCAGTTTCCTGGAACTACTAGGCCTCTTCTTCATCACAAAGGAAAATAATCCCAATTGCTGCCATCCTCAGAGAATATAATTTGTTACATCTTACTAAAGCTGTGAGGTAATCAACTAGTTATAATATGCATTGTAGATCATACATATAAGAAATTATGATATATAATTATAATACATTATTATAATTGCTGTTAACTTATTCGTGTTGATTCTGAGAAGAATGACTTCCTTTTGTTTCCCCTTTCCAAAATTTGGCATTTCTAAGATAATAATTATTCAGGTATTTCAAAGATAACTCTAAGGTCAAAGCACTATACCACACTAGCTTAAGTACTATTAAGGTTAGTCTAAGTGCTAAGAAAATGTTTAATAAAATCTTTAAAAACTCAGTTATAATACCAAGCTCTAGTTAATGGTATACATCCTGAAGTACTTAAGGATTTAGGGAAATGGGAACGAATGTCTGCAACTTACTTTGAAATGCATCCCCCACCCCCACATACCCCCCAAAAAAATTATGAATTGATGGATGGAGAGAGAGGTGGATAGATATATGATAAAGGAAACATAGTGAGCAGCTGCTTAGGAAAGATGGTGGTGAAGGGAAACTGTCCCCATGGACAAGTCTTTGAGTAGACATAATAAATAATATGGAGAGAAAGGTGGACTGAGGTTCTGATATGCCCTGATTAATGTCACCAGGATTGGAAAATTGGTGAAGTAAATGTACATTGCGGAATCTGGGAGATGGATAAATGGGCATTCATTGTAAAATTCTTACAACTTCTCTATATGCTTGAAATTTTTAATAATAAAATATTGGGATTGGGGAAAAGAGTCAGCCTGATATCAAAACAAATACTCTCAGTGGGACCTAAAGGAAAACTCATGTTATCTTTTCTGGATAATTTGATGTCTCTGATGTTCGGACCTCGTGCTGGGAATCCTGGGGAGGCTGGGATTGCATTTTGTGTGCCCAGAGTCACCCTGCTGCATATGCTGCTTCCTCCAGTCAGCACTGGCATTGGCTCGGGCCCCTGCAGCCTGCCTGAATTTCAACTGCATGCTGATTCTGCTGCCGGTCTGTCGAAATCTGCTCTCCTTCCTCAGGGGCTCCAGTGCGGTAAGAGAAAACGTTCATTGAGTTCCTCAAATTTTCAAATATCATCAAGCTTCTCTTAGGAAAAGTAAACCAACCAACAATTTTTTGAAGATTTCAGCCACAGTACAACATTCATAAGCCAAGTCATGCCTGATTGTCTATTTTATTTCTATACTATTTGTTGTTAGAATTCCCTGGGACAATCATTTGACCTGGACCAGAAATTAACAATGAGGAAAAAAAATATATGTATATACACACACATATACATATACAGTAATGGAGTTCCTGGGTAGTGTAAATGGTTAACACTATTGGATGCTAACCAAAAGGTTGCAGGATGGAGTGAACCCAGAGGCACCACTGACTTCCAAAAAATCAGCCATTGAAAACCGTATGGCACTTAGCTGTACTCTTACATACACACATTGGCTCAAAGACAATTGTGCATAAAAATATATACACACACATACACACACACATAAAACCAAACTCATAGTGACCATCATTGGATTTCCAAGGCTATGAATCTTTACAGAAGCAGACTGCC
>NW_006922554.1:27660-29234 GCF_000298275.1 Orycteropus afer afer
TTTATTCAAAATTTTTAAGTCTGAGAAGATACATTTTGTGGAAAACATCCCAAACAGATGGAACTGATAGACAATTGTATCACATTATAATGAATGCAACTAAAAAAGTTTGGTTCCATAGACTTGAGGAGTACTGAGGTTACCAAATTTCCAGGGCTACATTTGCCCTCACTTCAACAATGTTATGAGCCCCTAAAAGAGCTATGCTAGAAGGAAAAACAAAATTATGTAGGCAGAGCCTTTGCAACCTATGAAATGGTTTATACATTTTTTTAACTGGAATTATCATACAAAGATGAGGTGAATAAACCTATCTATCTACAACGAGCTCTGGTGGTGTAGTGCCTAAGGCATTTGACTGCTAACCAGAAGATTGGCGGTTCAAACCCACCAGCCACTCCTTGGAAGGAAGATTGGGCAATCTACTTCTGTAGCAATACTGCCTCAGAAACCCAAGGAGGGGTCACTATGAGTCGAATCCAACTCCACGGCAGTATGTTTTTTGCATTTATCTACAAGAAACTTACAACTTACACAGACCCTCAAATAAATATGATAAAAGCAAAGTATGATGAGTCCTATGAGACATTACAAATAAAGAGCTATTGGGAGTCAAGGAGAAAGAAATGATCTCAAGTGGGGCAAATGATAAAGAAAAGTTTCTTAGAGGAAATAGGATCAAACATGAGCATGTAAGGATCAATCAGCCACTCTGAGAGGTTAAAGAAAAAGGGTTTTCAACATGGAGAAAATGGCATAGGGAAAAGCACAGAGGTGGAAATCTAGAAATCTACTTGACAGGCATGTAGAAATTGTAGAGGACAGATGTCTGAGGTAAGGCTGGAGAGCAGAGGGACGGCTTTGCTGATAAATTAGAACTGTAAATGTGTAGGTTATTAGTTTGGCAATCACAGACTATTTGGAAGGAGAAATATGAACTAAACTATCAATAATGACTATAATTTACCTCAAATTCTGCCTTGTTTTTTCCTATTCCTACTTAAGTCACATTGACCCTAACGTTGCTTTTTTTTCCCCCTGTATGAACTATAGAATGCTCAGTTTACTAACACAGGATTAGTAGGCTACGATTAAGCTTTATTTTATATTATTTAACTCTTCACAGAATTCCATTTCATCTTAAACTGATTGCCAAAATTGGATGCTCACAAATCAATTTTTAAAGTAAAAATTGGCAGAAGTAACTCTAATACCTTCACTTTATCAGGGAAAAAAAATAAAACAACTAAAGAACAATGTTGGCAAAGAGTTTAAGGTGTTTCAGAAACAGTCATGGCTTTTCTGTGGACAATACTGGGATGAGGTTCCTTTCCTTAGGCAATAAACTACATACCACACAATGTAGTCTTACAAACTGATGGCCAAACAAAAACAAAATCTGAAATAGCACTTGGCATCATCAATGACATTGATTACAAATATCTCTAAACAATCTTCTCAGCCTAAGAATCCACACTATTAAAATTCCACAGTAGATTTCCCCATCCTATATATATATATATATATGTTGTTGTTGTTGTTATGTGCCGTCAAGTCAAACCCGACTCATAGCG
>NW_006922554.1:29963-33585 GCF_000298275.1 Orycteropus afer afer
TCCTCCATAGGGTTTTCATTAGCTAATTTTCTGAAGTAGATAACCAGGCCTTTCTTTTAAGTCTGTCTTAGTCTTAGCCACTACACATCTGTCAGTTTTTCATACTGTAGTGACTATTTGTCACTATGAACTGGAAACTACACCACTATTATTTCAAATACCAGCAGGGTCACCCATGGTGGACAGGTCTTAGCAGAGCTTCCAGACTAAGACAGACTAGACAATCATAATGAATGCCAAAACACCAAATCCACTGCCATCAAGTCGACTCTGACTTATGGCGACCTTTTTGGGCACAGTAGAACTGCCCCACAGGGTTTCCAAGGCTTTAAATCTTCATGGAAGCAAACTGACTCATCTCTTTTCCATGGAGCCACTGGTGGGTTTGAACTGCCAACCTTTTGGTTAACTGTCAGATGCTTTAAGCACTATGTCACCAGAGCTCCTTGGAAATCAATAGCTACCACGTCTTCAGACTTCATAAACCTCATCTCATGAAATCTTTATATCAAGCCAGTGAGGTGGGAACAACAGGAGAGCTGGGATTCAAACCCAGGTCATTATGCCCCCACAGTCCATTTACTTTCCTACTTGCCATCTAAACTTCTTGAAACTCTCCTGTTGAGGTATTGGGGTCTTAAAAAAACAATCATATATATGAATGTTTCAGCAAGACAAATAGCTTACCCTAGAAATGACAAAGATGTTGTAACTTTAAGAATTCGTTAGTAGGACATTACGTGAACAAAACCACAGAACTTCCGCTCAGTTTCTAGTGGTCTTAATCTTTTAGACTTTACTTTGTAATCCTTCTGGTTACATGGAGAAAGAAAGCCCCAGGGTTGGCCCACCTCGAGGAAGGCAGGGGTAAAGGCTCTCTACTGGCTTTGTTAAGGGAGTTGGGGAAAAGGTGGGACTGTAGAGATAGAGGTCTCTGAAGAAGTCTTCGTAACCCCAACTTGTCATGAAGAAACTAATTTCTAACTAGTCAAAAGTTCTAGTCTTAAAATCAGAAAGTAAGAGGAAGGTGGGAGTCAGAGACCTTCTAAGCATGTAGTCTAGGACAAGCCTCTTGGGCTTTGCGCCTCATCATTTTCTTAGCCAGAAAACAAGTAATGTAAAGGTAAGAATGAAAATGACATTTTAAACGTATATTAATGGATTTAGTTTGTCAATTAGTGAGTTGGCAGTTAACAAATACTTGCTCAGTGCCAGCTATGTGCTTGCTAAACATGAGAAATATGTGCTGAGCAATGAGTAAGACATGGATGGGCCATGGGCTCAGGTGCTTAGAGTCTTATGTGAGAAATAGAGAATAAACACATAATTTCAAAATGATAAACAGTGATATACAAACATAATGTGGTGGTCTTCATGTTTATCATATATCCTACCGTCACTAAGTTTGGGCATTACTCTCAGCTTCTTAACCTAAGTTCTGTAGTTTCGAGGCTAGCTTTGTCAAGGTCTCCTAAATAGCACATACATATCTAACTCAGATTCATTTAGGGTATGTGCGATGAGACCAAGTGTACACAAAATGGAGCTTTTGAGTTTTTGTAACATGAAACTCATATTGAAAAAAAAAATGAAACTCACTGCCATCGAGTTGATCCTGACTCATAACAACCCCTCCTTGGGTTTCTGAGGTGATATCTCTATGGAAATAGATTGCCCAGTTCAAACTCATATTATACTCCATTAAAAATGCACTTCTTTTTAGTTTCACTTCTCATTTTTTAAAATGACTTTTTTTCTCTCTCTGTCAGAGGTTGACTAGAGCATAGAAATCTGCTAAAATGACTCAATAATCTGCCTTGCACTTGAATGGCAGTGTATTGATATTGGTCAAGGGACAATAACAAAGAAACTTCCCTTTAGAAGTCAAAGGCACTGGTTAAACCCTCTGCTGCCAACCAAAAGGTTGGTGGTTTGAACCCACAAACTACTCCGTGGGAGAAAGATGTGGCAGTCTACTTCCATAAAGGTTACAGCCTTGAGTAACTATTAGGAGGAAGTGGGAGGGGATCTGTTGCATTGTGGTAAACTGTGGTCAATGTCATGAGACAAAGTGTATGTGAACTGTTGTATGGAAAGTGAATTTGCTCTGTAAATCTTCACCCAAATCACAATTAAAAAAAAAAAAAAAAAAAGATTACAGCCTTGGAAAACCTATGGGAGCAATTCTACTCTGTTCTATAAGGTCATTATGAGAATTGACTCTATGGTGAGGTTTCTTTTTTTTTTTTTTTTTGGTTTTGTAGGAAGCTTATCCTCTAGCCAAGCCGTATTAGGTGAATAGTTAAATAATGGTACAAAATAACATCAAATATTTATTAAACACTTTTCAATTAATCTATGCAATAGACCTATGAGGGAAGAGCTATGATAAATATATAAGTGAGGAAACTGGAGATTAAGTAAATTGTTCAGTGTCTCACAGCTAGGTGGTAGGACTGCTATCCAACACAGGTATTACCTGAAAGCAAAATTTGATCTCCAAAACATAACCTAGTATTGTTTTTGCAACACTCTTAATCCCCATTATCTGATTCTTGGGATTGCAATTGATTGTCATCATTTCTGTAAGAACTATATTCATTTTTTATTGCTACACTAGAAATTGTCACAAACTCTATGGCCACACTTTTGAGCTAATAAACTCTTAAGGTCTGTAGGTCAGAAGTCCAGCATCCTTTCAGCCTAGAAATGGACTCACTTCCATGGATTTGTTTTCAGCCCAACAGTAGAGAGACCTATATGCAGAACACATACTCCAGGGAGATGTACCCCTTAGATCAATCAGCCATGAGACATCAGAGGGGCAGCATTCAATAGAAAGAAAGCTGGACAGACAGGAATTCATAGATAAGAAGGGCACAGGGAAGAGAGGGGAGGAGAGTTTTTTATGGGTGGGGATTGTAATTGGACCATGAAATCAAATGTGCATGAACTGTTGAATGTAAAACAAATTTGCTTTGTAAATCTGCATACAAAGCACAATGAAAAAAAAAAGAAGAAGAAGAAGAAAAAAAGAAAAGAGGAAGTCCAGTATCCCATGGCTGGGTTCTCTCTGCTTAGGGTATTTTATTAGCTGAAATCAAGGTGTTGAATGGACCAAGTTCTCATCTGAAAACCCTGGGTAGAAATCTGCTTCCAAGCTCATTATTGTCGGCAGAATTTAGTTTCTTACAGTTGAAGGACTCGAGCACCTTGTCTCCTTGCTGGCTGTCAGCTGGGGGTAACTGTCACCTCCTGGAAGCCCTTGCATTCCCTGGTATGTGCTCCCTTTCAAGCCAAGAACAGCATGTGAATCCTTCTCATGGTTCGGATCTCTGACTTCCTGTCTGATTTCTAGAACCAGATTTAAAGGTCTCATTTGATAAGGTCAGAACTAATCACATAGATAATTTCCCTCTTGACGTCACCTGATTTGGGACCCTAATTATCTCTGAAATATACAGTTTTTCCCTATACCATAACAAAATCACAGAAATTATAGCTCATCATATTTATAGGCTCTGCCCACACTCAAGTGGAGGAGAGTATAGAAGAATGAGGGTCATAAGTGGTCATTTTAGAATTCTGCTTACCATAGGGATTCTTAGAAACTATGGAGGAA
>NW_006922554.1:33817-36284 GCF_000298275.1 Orycteropus afer afer
CAGTCAAGTGCCTTAGGCACTACGCTACCAGAGCACCTTCACACGCTATATAAGGAAACAAAAAACCAAAACATAAACCCACTGCCGTTGAGTAGAATCCAACTCATAGCGACCCCTCCTTGGGTTTCTGAGGCCATATCACTACAGAAGTAGATTGCCCAACCTTCAATTTTTTCACCAAAAGACATGTAAAATAAGTTAAAAAAGAAAATATTTGTTCTGAGAGTCTGAGTCACTAATCAGCTCCAAGAGTGGACACTTGGTTATAGCTGATGCTGTCGGTGCCCCATCCATATCCATATTCTCTGTGCACTGACAGATGCAATATATGGTACAGCTTCCTTCTGCAGGCACCAGCGATGCTCTGCATGAGGACTTTCTTTCAGTGCTAACTTGGGGCAAGCCTGGAGTGGCAGAGAGTTGATGCTCTGGCAACAGCCCCCTGCTGAGCATGGATGGGAGTTGGTGGATAAATACACCAGCTGTCTGACCTTTTAGGTCAAATAACTCTGGGGTGTGTTCTATGTAGTCTTCCAGAAATCTCTAGTGGGATTGAGCCAACTGATATATGATACTGGTAGCTGGTGTGATAATATACCCTTTATTGGTTTCCTTTTTGTCACTGTCTCACTCCCCATTTCTCTGCCCACATTTTCTAGGATCACCTTCCAAACAGAGTATTTACATTTAAATTCTTACCTCACATTCTTAGACATTTACAATAATAATGACAGTATCTTTGCACTTAGTTTGGTGGAAAAGGGCATGAACCTTAAAGACAAAGCGACTTGGATCCCAACCATTGTAAGAATTTAACATTAGTTTTCTTATCTATAAGGAGTACTGGTGGCACAGTGTCTAAGGCATTTGCCTGCTAACCAGAAGCTTGGCAGTTCAAACCCACCAGCTGCTCCATGGAAGGAAAATAGGGCAATTTACTTCTATAAAGATTTATCATCTTGGAAACCCAATGGGGGTCGCTATGAGTCAGAATCAACTCGATGACAGTGAGTTTTATTTTCTTTTTTAGTTTTCTTACTGTAAAATGAGGGCAGTAATATGTACCCCATTGCATTAAATGAGATAATGGTTATAAGTAAAATGCCCAGCTCACAGAAAGCACTCAATAAAGCCTAATTAATTTCCCTTTTTCCAGAGTCCTCAATACCTTTCTAGTTGTCCCAGTTTCCTAGGGCTGCCATAACAAACACCATAGAGTTTTTGTTGTTGTTATGTGCTGTTGAGTCGGACCTGACTCATAGTGACCCCTCCTTGGATTACCAAGGTGGTATCACTACAGAAGTAGATTGCCCAACCTTCCTTCTGAGGAGTGGCTGGTGGGTTTCAACCAACAGCCTTCTGTTTAGCAGTCAAGTGCTTTAGGCACTATGCTACCATAGAGTGGGTGGCTTCAAAGAGCAGAAGTTTATTTGCTCACTATTCTGGAGGCTACAAGTCCAAATTCATGGCTTTGGCAAGGTTAGGCTCTTTCTCGCTCCTCTCCACCCCCTTTCTGTTGGCTATAGAGGAATATTCCGGTCTCTTTCAGCTTCTGTAGGCCTGGGTGTTTCCTGGTGCTCCCTGGCTTGTGATTTTCTGGGTAGCACTTGACTGCTACCCAGAAGGCTGGCGGTTCAAACCCACCAGCCACTCCTCGGAAGGAAGATGGGGCAATCTACTTCCATAGTGATATCGCCTCGGAAACCCAAGGAGGGGTCAGTATGATTTAGATCTGACTCGATGGCAGTGAGTTTGGTTTTTTGTTTTTAAAGTGTCTCTAAAGGAGGTCAGATGGCATAGTGCCTAAGGCATTTGACTGCTAACCATGACGTTGGTGGTTCAAACCCACCAGCTACTCTGCTGAAGAAAGATGGGGCAATCTACTTCTGTAAAGATTTACTGCCTTGGAAACCCAATGGGGATCGCTATGAGTTGGAATCAATGTCTTTTCTGCTCTTTTTATAAGACATCACTCAGAAAAGATTAGGTTTAGAACTCCACCTACTCTCATTGACAAAGCAAAAGAAAAATATCCACTTCCAAACAAAGCCACACTCATTAGTACAGAGGTTAGGACGTGAACATTTTGGGGGGACACAAATCAATCCATATCACTAATATTTCTGCAGTTTCAGAAACATGCCTTCTTGTTCCAAATAGTATGGCCCTCCTCAGTTGTGGTTAGCTGAGAGATAGTGGAGTAAACACAATTTTCCATGCAATTATATTTTTCTATATGATCAGAACTTTTTATTAAAATCAGTAAACCAAATAAACCTTCCTATATTTAAATTTAATTGAAGATGATATTTAAACACAGATATTTAAAATACCCAATAACTTTTAAGCATTCCACACTCCTTCTCTTAAATTTCTCTAAATCTCAGTGACAGCATATTTAGACTCAAGAACAAGGCAGCCAGCATGGGCAGTTGGACAGTTTTCAGGAGGGCAAAGCTCTGATACA
>NW_006922554.1:36964-43354 GCF_000298275.1 Orycteropus afer afer
TCGGAAGGAAGATGGGGCAATCTACTTCCATAGTGATACTGCCTCGGAAACCCAAGGAGGGGTTGCTATGAGTTGGGTCCGACTCGATGGCACATATCAACAACAACAATAGAATCTATATGGTTAGAAATATTTTCTATTCAAATTCATATTTTTTATAAAATTAAGCAATGAATTCCAGAAAAGAATTTGCATGTCACAGTTCTGAGAACAGAAAACATACTGCTTAAGATGGCTATGCCATGTACTGACTGTTTTACGTTAGGCAGATTAGTGCATCCCTCTGAGCCTTAGCTTTCTCATCTATTAAATGGGGATAATGATAGTACTTTATAGAGTAGTTATGAGACTTAAATGACATGACAAATATTAAATATCAAAAGTGTTCTTGTTAACAGTTGCTATCCCAATCTTTTCTTCTTAATCCAAAGTGCTGCTCAACAAGAATTCGAAGACAATTGGACAGGAACCTCACCTTTCATAAAATGGTGGCCTGGATGATTGCACTCCACACTGGTGAGTTTATCAAAGGATTTTAGATTGCAAAGAAAACTTGGAACCAGAGAATTCCCTCTATTGGTAGATAGTTTTTATAGGAGCCCAGTCTTTACAGGTGGATTAGGTGGTGGTTGGCTATGTTGCATATTTTGAATGAGTTCAAAAATATTCATCACAGTTTCTGTCATTCCAATATTAGGAGTTACTCCTTCAGGTCTTAACATTTTTTCATCTTCACAATTTTCCTATAAAATTGGAAATATTCCATGAGAAGAGTTAAGTCTAGTATCCTCACCCTTTGGCATTGTACCAAGCCAAACCCATTGTCATTGAGTCAATTCCAACTCATAATGACCCTACAGGACAGAGTAGAACTGCCACAGAGGGTTCTCAAGGCTGAAAATCTTTGGAGGCAAACTGGTTCATCTTTCTCCCAAAGAGCAGTTGGTGGGTTCAAACTGCCAACCTTTTGGTTAGCAGCCCAATGCTTTAACCACAGCACCACCAGAGCTCCTTATTTTCTATTGTAAAGATTCTTTTTTAATATCAAAAATATATGTAAATTCATTCATTCAACATAATGGTTGGTGCATATGAGGATTTGTTGATTTCTTGCAGAGACCCTAAAGGGACCAGAGCCCAAAAATTGAGAATCCCTTGAGAAAACCTTTATTGGCTAAACATCTTTATTATTGCTGTTGCTATTAATTATAATTATTATTCTAATTAGGAATTAGTAGAAAACTTGAAGTGTTCAGATGGAAAGAGAGACATGTGGTTAAGGAAGTAAGAATTCCTGAAAGTCAACATTGGAGAAGTTTGAAACCTTCCAGCCACATAGCTTGATGCATGGAGAGTGGATACATTAGAGTGAAAGAAGGGACCACATTTGGTACCCTTACTTCCATAGTGATACTGCCACAGAAACCCAATGAGAGGTCTCTATGAGTTGGATCCAACTACAGCAGTGAGTTTGGTTTTTTGGTTTATCAAATCTCCACGAATTCAGTTAGTAAATAATTGAATTGCTTGACATTGGGTATGCACAGTGAGGAGCAAGCCAGACTTTTACTCTTAAGGAGTTTGTCCCTAGCCTGATTAAAATAGGCTTGGATTGCAGATGTTCAGCTGAGTTTCTCTTCTTTTACTAGTGGAGCACACAGACTTTCTTTCTGAGCTGTGGCAAACAAAATAGGTCAAAAGTGAAAATTTTAATAAAATATTTTTAGAAAGTAGCAAAGTGTACTGGTTGAGAATACAGAATTGCATGCCAAACTTCCTGGGTGTGGAACATAGCTATTACTACTTCCCAGTTTGATAACCTTGGGCAAGGTTTTTTTTTTTTTTAATTTTTTTTATTTTAAGAGTTTGTTTTACATTCAACATTATGTGTACATTTAGTTTCACTCCCCATATACCATTCCCAACCCTAACCCAGTCTCCTCCCCTCCTTTCCCAGTAACTCCCCACCCCCACCCCATGCAGAGGTGGGGGGCGCATAACTATGCACTCCTATGTGTCTTGAATTTCCTCTGTGTAAATGTTGCCCCTATGGTGCCTTGTGGTGGATCGCTCCAAGGGATGCATCTCCATAGAGTATGTGGGTGCGTCACCCTAGGTTGAGTGGTCTGTATGGACACATCTTGTTTACTATTGGGCTGAGAGCCAGCCCTTGGGAGTGAGCTTTATTCCAGGCCCAGAATATATCCCAGGACCATAGTATTGGAGGTCTCACCAGACCCCATCTGACCAGTAATTCTTGTCATTTTTGAGTTTTTGGATTTTGTTCCACGTTTTTCCTCCCACTCTATCCAGGATGTCCAGATTTGATCCTTTCCTGAGTGGTTGGCCTTGGTAGCCAGGCACCATCTATTTCTTCTGGTATCAAGGGCCATCGTGTTCTAGGGCTGATTACTTCCAAATGCCCTTGTTATTTTTGCACTCTTCTTTGCTTCCAACAATAGGAGACCATTAGGTGCATCTTAGATGGCTGTTTGAAAGCTTTTAAGTCCCCAGTAGCTACTCACCAATGTAGGATGATGAACGAGACTTTTATGTATTTTGTTGTGCTTGGCCAAGGTTTTAAAACAACCTGTGACTCAGTTTTCTCTTTTGTAAAATGTGGTAATAACATTGTTGTTGTTATGTTCCATTCACCCAGTTTTTACTCAGTGACCCCTTGTGGCAGAGTAGAGATACCACATAGGGCTTTCTAGGCTGTATTCCGTATGGGAGCAGATCACTAGGTCTTTCTCCAACAGAGATGCTGGGTGGGTTCGAACTGCCAACCTTTTGTTTAGTAGTCAACACTAAACCACCATCAGGGCTCTTTGAAGTTATAATAATAGTACCTATATCAATGGGTGCATAGTGCCTAAGGCACTCGACTGCTAACCAGAGGGCTGATGGTTCAAACTCACCAGCCACACCTCGGAAGGAAGGTTGGGCAATCTACTTCCGTAGTGATACCGCTTCAGAAACCCAAGGAGGGGTCACTGTGAGTTTGGTCTGACTCAACAGCACATAACAACAACAACAACATATCCTTGGGTCAGTGTAAATATTATTTGGTGCTTGGTAAGCCCTATGCAGGAGCTCTGGTAACGTAGTACCTAAAGCACTTGACTGCTAACCAGAAGGCTGGTGGTTCAAACCCACTAGCCACGCCTCCAAAAGAAGGTTGTGCAATCTACTTCGGTAGTGATACCACTTCAGAAACCCAAGGAGGGGTCGCTATGAGTTGGTCCGACTCAACAGCACATAACAACAACAACAACAAACCCTATGCAGGGGTTCCTGGGTGGTGCAAATGGTTAAGCCCTCAACTGCTAACTGAAAGGTTAGTGGTTTGAACCACCACAGTGTCTCTATTGGAGAAAGACCTGGTGATCTACTCCCATAAAGATTACAGCCTAGAAAACCCTATGGGGTAGTTCTACTCTGCAACACATAGGGTCATCATGAACCAGAGTCAACTCAATGGAAACTGATTTGGTTTTTGTTTTTAAGCCCTTTTTTTATTAAATAAAGGATGCATTTTTTAAAAAAGAGAGTCATACTTAGGACCATTGGTTTATACCAATTCAACAATTCAATCCAATGTTCTCTCTCTCTGGAGGTAATGTCAGAGTCAGTAATATTATGGTTGGTGAATGGGCCAGCCTTAGGTATAAAATACTTGAGAGTCTTCTTGTTTGAGTACAGATATATATAGGGAAAGTAGAGAATGAGAGCATATCTAAGCATCCTCAGAGACCAAGGTGATTTTGTAGAATCTCTGAACTTGGATCTTTAGGATCATGTAGTTTAACAAACTTTGCATTTTTACAAATGAGGAAACCACAGCTAGAGACGTTATATGATTTGAGCAGTCACATAGCTAGGAGCTCTTTTCACTAGAATTGCCTTGTCTGGTCCTAGAGACCCAGTTCTTGTTTATAAGTGTCCTGGGCTCTGTGTGTCTCTATAACTTATTATAATGTCAAGAATAGTAGCCAGAAAACTAGTGTATAATGAAAATAAAACCCTTTACTTTCTTTGTTTCTCTTCTCTATTTTATTTAGCTATTCACACCATTGCACATCTATTTAATGTGGAGTGGTGTGTGAATGCCCGTGTCAATGATTCTGATCCTTATTCAATAGCACTCTCTAACATTGGAGATAAGCCCAATGAAGAGTATCTCAACTTTGCTCGCCAGAGAATCAAGGTAAGCCTCTCATTACCTGATTCTGATCTTTCCTAGGCCGTTAAATATAAAGGGTTGATTTCAGTGAGAGAAGCATTGTACTTAGTCAGAACAACAACAGAAAAATTGACTAACTCTCAGAGAGATAGGTCTGTTGGGGATAAGGATGTGTGTGCAGAGAAAATATCTTCCACATTCCTGATCCTGTGTGTGGAGAGTCTCTATATGTTCTCGAGGTCCTTAAGCTCACCTGTGAGAATGTGTGTACATGGAACTTGGAGTAACTCAGTAATCCTAAACTCACCCAAGATTGTGCCCACCAGTCAAAGAAGGCCAGGAACACATGTGTAGTCAAACAAAATTAGTTTTATTACTTGCTGCAGCAAAAGAGACTTCACAGTGTGAGAAGTCCAGGTATCTCAGGAGGGTATCAAGAAGGGCTTATTATAGAACTTGGGCTTGTGTTAGGTTATTTTAGGGTGGATTTAAAGAAGCAAGGATTTCTCCAGATTGGGTATAGTCAGGAATGGGGGTAGTTCTAAGACTGGGTATATAATTTCTTTCCTAGGTGGCAAAAGGAATACAACGGGGTAAAAGTATAATAGGAAAAAAAAAAGCAGTCACCCATGTTTTTGTCTTAGTTCAGGCATGGTTTTAGGGTGGTTTTGTTTTCATTTCACTCCATCACACACTGATTTTGGTGTTCTGTAAACTTGTTCATGTTAAATAGGGAACAACCTATTTAAGTATTAGTACCAGGCCAGCCACCAGCTGACAGGTGTCAGGAATGCTTCTTTCTTTCATACCTACAACATCTTAGGGATGGACTATATCTGCTAATTGTCATTCCTTGAGAAGCATAGTGCACTGGGAGTAACTCAGCAGTTCTCCAGGAGCAGCCATGAGGACATCCAGAAAAAGAAGCTCTAAGTCATCTTTATATGCTCCTTGGCTCGAGAGAATGGCTAAATCAGATTACTATACACCAACTTACATATATTTTCCTTGTGTTTAGAAAAGGCTATGAGGGAAACCCTTAATTTTGCAAAACATGTTATCCTCTGGATGATATAAAAAAAGCTTACCTAGACTACTTGGGGACAGAATTAAACTAGGAACAGCAAACACAACAGAAATTTTTTTTTTCTACAATGTCTTGGATAATTTTCTATTTGTTCATTGTTTGTACAATGATATGAAAGGGTAGCATTGTGAACATACTAGGTGAGTAGACCCTACCATGTTCTGCCCTGATCCTCATGTTGTTGTTGTTGTTATGTGCTGTGGAGTCAGACCCGACTGATAGTGACCCCTCCTTGGGTTTCTGAGGTAGTATCACTATGGAAGTAGATTGCCCAACCTTCCTTCTGAGGAGTGCTGGTGGGTTTGAACTGCCAGCCTTCTGGTTAGCAGTCAAGTGCCTTAGGCACTACGCTACCACAGATCCCCATAGGTTACTTTTATTATCTGTGCCCTCCTCCCTCTTTCTGTGTGCTTTTGATTTCAATGGTCTGTACTTGTATTTTTTCCTTAGAGGGCTGCCCTGGGGCTATTGGAGTCCTTTTGCACATAGACTCAGAATTCTGGAAGAACCTGGATGGTTACCTCTCACTAGACAGCCTTTAGCCAGTGACCAATGGGTACAGGCCATGAAACCCAAGCTCCCCCTCCAGGTCTCCCCTGCAGGATAAGGCCCAAGCTACCCTCTGTGAAACTTTCTTTGAAATCAGCCCTTGCTTGACTTTTTCTTCTTTCCTATCCTATTCTTTATTCTCATACTAGGTTCACCTGGAAGCACACCTTTTATAAATCAGTTGTTCATGAATCTACACCTCAAGGTCTGCTTCTGGGAAACCCAGCCTAAACTGTTACACATGCTCAGAATACATTTGCAAATTATGCACTGTGGCCATTAATGCCAAATCAAAGTGAGAAAGAGCTTCAGACACTTTTACAACATCTTATCGTCAACTGATTTCCTTTATTTGTGACTCCTTTAGAACAATGATTGGCTCAGGTATAGCAAGGACTGTGAGGATGATGCACGACTGGGCAGTGTTTTGTTCTGTTGTACATGGAGTCACTGAGTCAGAGCCGACTCAACAGCATCTAACAACAACAACCTGAACTATTTCAGGGTATTAACTAAGGAGCACTAATGGCATAGGAAGATGGGGCAATCTACTTCCATAGTGATACTGCCT
>NW_006922554.1:43680-45683 GCF_000298275.1 Orycteropus afer afer
CAACTCTTTATCTCTGTGAGGAATGATTAAGACTATCAAAATGTGGCATAAAAATGCCTATTGCCCTATGCACTAGATATTTAATAAATGGATGCTCCTGCATACAAGTGCCTATATAAATAATGTATGTATGTGTTTGTATTTTCTAGAACCCTGAAGGAGGTCTGTATGTGGCTGTGACTCTGTTGGCAGGCATCACTGGAATTGTCATCACACTGTGCCTCATATTAATTATAACCTCCTCTACTAAAACCATTCGAAGATCGTACTTTGAAGTGTTTTGGTACACACACCATCTCTTTGTGATCTTCTTCATTGGTCTCGCCATTCACGGAGCTCAGTGAGTGCTTAAACTCCATGGCCAAGTACTTTCCACCCCTTAGAGTCTAGGTGTGATACTGTGTTAGAGGCACAGTAATTTCCTTGTTTGTACATGGTTAAAGTGAGTGCCGAAGGAATGTGAGAGAACAGTGAAGATCAGTTCAATAGAAACTTCTTAGCAGCACTTCAGTTTCTTGCACCCAGTTAATTGCTATTCATGGTACTGTTACTTACAGCAAGCATGAAAAATACACCAAAGTCTGAGTATCATTGCAAGTGTATAAACATGGTGAGAGCACTGGTAGGGTCCTGGCTGGCTGTGGCAATGTCTCCTGTGGCTTATTCACTACTAACTTAGACAAACTTCCAAACTACGAGGGTTAATGATTTAATCAGTTGAAGGGGTTTTCTGTAGTTCAATGAGATTGAATCAAGTCGACAATCATTTTATTGGTTGCCTAATGCATATGAGGACAAATCTCAGGCACTGTGGGACACACTAGAAGGAAAAATACAGGAGTATTGCCTTCAAATAATCTACTATAATAAAGGCAACAGCTAACCTCTATTGAGCACTTGTCCTATCAGGCTTTCTTAAGGATTTGACATGGAATGTTTCTTTTACTCCTCAGAATATATAGGTATTGTTACTATCTCCATTTTACAGACAAGGAAAACCAAACCAAACCCACTGCCATTGAATCAATTCTGACTCATAACGACCCTTTAGAACAGAGTAGAACTGCCCCATAGAGTTTCCAAGGCTGTAAATCTTTATGGAAACAGACTGCCACATTTTTCTCCTGTGTAGCAGCCAGTACATTCCTACCCACTGACCTCAGGTTGGCAGTTGAGTGCTTTAACCACTGTACCACCAGGGCTCCTACAGGCAAGAAAAGTGAGGCTAAAAAATGGTAAGATATGTAGCCTAAGTCACCCAGCTGGTAAAGGGACATAGTTGGGAGTGGAGCCCAGATGGTCTAAGGCAGGCTGATAAATGGTCCATCAGAGACACACAGCACTTGGGTATGTGAGTGGGATTTGCCTTATTATGGATCCTCTTTAATACCAGGTTTCCTTTTTATGCTGTTTCACATTGGTTGATACACCCACCTGTGTGCAGAGGCTGGCCTGGGAAAGTTGTCTGGTGGGCACAGGGCTTCAAGAAGCTAATGGTAGAGGAAGTAGGTGCTCAAAGCTTAATGACTACTTAAAGCCAAGTCTACCTAGAGGAGGCCATGACCTGTATAAAAAGGGGAAGGGTGGGGAAAGGCAACATTGGGCAAGTACTTGTGTGCTTTCATGATCACCTTGCTGAATCTGATCCCTTTAAAAAGATAATACTCTTTCTAAACAGTGACAATCAGTGTAGACAAGGAATCTCTTGACTCTCTTAAAGCAATTGAGTATTTCTAAATGGCATTTAGCCATAATCCCAGCTGCTTCAGAAAGTTCTAGAAAATAATTTCTTCCCCTCCCTAGCTTAGTATATAGTTTACATTTGTATAGCTTCACAGATATTCATTTTCCTTTGGAGTAGGCAAAGGAGATAGAGTTACCCTGATCTTCATTTAAGGAGAATCTAATACCTGGTAGCATAGTGTCTAAGGCACTTGACTGCTAACCAGAAGGCTGGCGGTTCAAACCCACCAGCCACTCCTCGGAAGGAAGGTTGGGCAATC
>NW_006922554.1:46083-46597 GCF_000298275.1 Orycteropus afer afer
TACAGCTGAAGAAACAGGCTCAGAAAAAGGTTAAGTAAGTTGCCCAAGGCAATGAAACTAGTAAGTGCTGGAACTGGGATTTGAACTCAAGGCTGACTGGCTGTGGTCCAGAATCTTTCCACCAAATCATTCTGCTTCAAGTTACCTGGTCTCTCTAAGTTCCGATGTTCTCATATGTAAAATGGGACTAATGATAGTTACCTTTGAGGCTTGTTATGAGGATTACATGAGTTAATTTGTGTATAGTGCCTTGCCTTGGCCTGGCAAATAATAGATGCTCAATTCAAAGTAATTCTCCTCCTCAAGGCTCAGGGTTTGGTTTGATAGAAACCAAAACCAAACCAAACCCACTGCCACTGCATTGATTCTAACTCATAGCAACACTAATGGACAGAGTAGAACTTCCCCATTGGGTTTCCAAGGCTGCTTTTGTGGAGTAGGCTGGTGGGTTCAAACCACCAACATTTTCATAAGCAGTTGAATCTTTTAACTGCTGCATTACCAGAGCTCCAGG
>NW_006922554.1:46697-54459 GCF_000298275.1 Orycteropus afer afer
ATATAATCTTAAGACACTGTTATTTATATGTTCCTTGAGGTCAGGGACATGACTTACTTGATTTTGTGCCCCTCTCCCATCCATACTAAACCCAGCATTGCCTTTATGTTATGGTAGTTGCTCAATTAATATTGATTAAATTGAAGTGAATGGGCTCTGGGCACTTCAAGAGACATACCACCAATACTAATGTATGTAAGAACTTCATATTTCCCCTAAAGTTAAGTCTTCTTGAATTGATTTTGAACTTGCAGTTTAACTTACACTGTTCTTAAACCAATAAATACAGCACTTCTGCTAAAATTCAGAGCTACTATTATGGGCTGTCCCCTGTTCAGTGGTGCCTGGTCAAGGGGGCTAGAAATTAGCGCACACTCTTCAGACTAAGGCCTTTGCCTGTAGGACTGTCCTCACAAAGGGGCACTTTCTTCTACTTTGCACAAAGGCACTGTATGGGCTAGCAGTATGCCCATTAGAGTTGTACTTTTTGTGTTTTCCTTTCTTTCTTTGTAAATGAAAATGACACTTGAGACAGAAGCACAGATTTTCCCTTTAAGAAAACATGTATCTATAATCCCAGACTTAACCTCTAAAATGTTACACATAAATATTAATTGTGCCACTCTACATGTTGGATTATTGTTTGTTTTTATACTATTGATGATGATCATATATGTTCTTTCCCTTCCCCTAATCTATTTGGAAAGAGCAGTAGGATATCACTTGTAAGTAAATGGATAGGACCCACATTAGAGTACTGAAAATGTACCCAGAATCTCCAAAAACAAAGAGTTTACTTTCTTTCTACTAAATGGCGTAGACTTACATTTTCTCCCTAGACGAGTTGTACGTGGACAGACTCCAAAGAGTTTGCGGGAGCATGATCCAGAGAAGTGTTACCCGTATATCTCAGAGTGGGGGAAAAGAGCAAATTGCTCAATTCCGGAATTCCGTGGGAACCCTCCTATGGTATGTATAATTCATTATTGCTATTACAGTTTTATTACTGACAAGATTCAAACTGTGTCTTAGAAATGAGTCCACATGTCATAGTTGTCCATTACAAATGCCATGAAACTGGCAGGGGGTTACCAGTATCTACTTCTTGCTGCTCTACTTATTGGCCAGAATTATTTCTTAAAAAATAAGCTTTGCATTGGTCTGTTAACAATGTCTTGATATAAAATTTAGAAAATGCAGTGTTTTAAAATGCTATTTGTGTTCTTCCCTGCTCTTCTGAGTGTGAAGGCCATAATAACATCAGTTAGGCATTTTCAGAGGGATACTGTGGGATTCCATTCTGAACGAGTTGAATAGTTCAAAGAATCACTTATGAGGACCTGGGGACCTCTTCAGATGCCATGAAGTAAGACTTATATACACCTTTCAGAACTAGAAAGGAAGTTGGTAAGGTGGCACCTAAGGCTGTCATTAAGCTTCATCAGGGCTTGTCTATAAGCCATTAAAAACCAAACTCACTGCCATCGAGTCAGCTCTGACTTACAGAAACCCCTCCTTGGGTTTCTGAGGCAGTGTCTCTACAAAAGCAGATTGCCCAGTCTTCCTTCTGAGGAGTGGCTGGTGGGTTTGAACTGCCAGCCTTCTGGTCAGCAGTCAAATGCCTTAAGCATTAAGGAGACTAGAAAACTATATTCACATCAACAGCCACGGCACTGCCTGGGTTGGTGGGATGTGGCAGAACCAACTTGACAGCATCTAACAACAACAACTAGGAGTATTCTTCTTCTAAACACAGCATGAGTACTTAAAAGCCTTAAGTAGCTTTACCCATTAAGGAAAGCCAACACACATATCAGTGAACTTCCCCATTATATGCTGACATCAGTAGAAAAGAAAAAAAGTGGAACTGTATTTTCAGTCCTCCTATGGACTGAGGGAAGGTACATTCAGTGAGAGCTGGAGTCAGAGTAGTACTACCTTAATAAGCATCTACCTGAAAGGAGCTTCTGGAGTTCTGAGAATAATATTAGAGGCCAGGTCCAAGCCATAGATCCATTGACATCCATGGTGACACCCAGGAAACAGATAGATGATGGAAGAGTGTTTTAAAAATATATGAAAATGAAGGCCAGCAGCATAACATTCCTGCCCTTTGGGAAAGATATTCTTCATCTTTGGCTGGAGATACAAGACATTTAGGTGCCCTCAACTTACTACAGTAAATTTCTGAAAAAAAATTAATAGATCCTATCTGAGACGGTGAGAGGCATGCCCTGATTTACTCCTCTTTGGAATACATCCTGTGAAGTCACCCATTTAGGTAATATGGTCTTCTAAAATTTTTTGTTTCTTCAGGTATTAAACTAATAACTTAACTGGTTGACTCCCAAGATGAATTTGTTTAAGTGATTTCATATAGTCAACAATGCTACAGGGTAATTTCACTATTTTGAAGCATATATTCTGGCAAAGGGAATGTTGAGAAATCTGAGAATCTTTGTTTGCTCCCATTTAGCAAGTGCAGTGCATAGCTTCTAGAACTTTCCAGGATATTGGAGAAACAGCTAAATTCTTGCACACATTTTTAATCTTAAAAGAGTTTAAACCGACAATGGCTAAGAGAAAGCAATTTGAATGTTGCATTAACAAATATGATGTTGCTGAAATGCTATCCTTTAGAGAAATGTTCATTCCGAAACCAACCTTGCTCTGTTGTAGGGTTATTGCAACTACAGTTGTAACACTAAGAGGAAATCCCATTCTTGTGGGCAGTGCCTCTTGGGAAAGTTTCATACTGTAGATAAAGTTCCCCAATGTGGTCAAGGAGAATGCTCATTTTTATAGGCTCAAAAAGTTTATTTATTTTCAGATATTTCTATGTGTTTTGTTGTAGAAGAAATTTATTAACCTAATATCAAATATTTGATATTATAGAAATTAACCCAATTTAATTTTTTTTGTCCCTATGAATCCTTTATTTATTAGCTACTACTCCTTATCACACTCTCATTCTAATTTTTGCTCTGATTATAGACTTGGAAATGGATAGTGGGTCCCATGTTCCTGTATCTCTGTGAGAGGTTGGTCCGGTTTTGGCGATCTCAACAGAAGGTGGTCATCACCAAGGTATTGGTTGGTTTAGGAATTACTAGTAGTCAATATCTAACTACATCATGGACAAGTCTACCCAAATGTTCTGTATCATAGGTTGCTTACACCCAGTTCCTTTTGATTAAACATATGGCAGAGAGCAGAACTACAGTTTATTTCAATGGACTTAGCTTGAGAGTCAAATAGTTATTAGGGCCTTTTAACCAGGGAAACTTGAAGTTAACGCTTTTCTGTTGTAAAATGAAGCCAAGTGCTTTGTGTGCATGAATGTGTATATGTGTACAGGGGAGGAGCATAGAGGGATTATGTAGTTAGTTAAGAGTGGTGGATAGGGAAAAAAAAGAATGAGTTTAAAAGGCATAAATTGAACTTTAAATAAAATATTCAGATTTCCAAAAAATCAGGGGACCAAAGCAAGTCTGATTGAGGTTAAGATTGTTTCCCAGGTCCTCTTTAGAGCCTTTACCTTTTCTGTGCATTATAGATGATCAGAGTTGAAATACTGAAAGTCTCAAGCACATTTGTGACTAAGCCATATCCAGAACTGGGTCTCGTAACTCTAATTCTCAAGTATTTATCTTCCCACTCTACCATGATTTGTCTTATAAAAAAGAAATAAATATCCAACTGATAAACATAAATGGAAACTGGTTATAGTTTCAGGAAACACCAGGGAAGAATATTTTTAACAACTACAATTTAATTCAATTCAACTCTGATCAAAAAGTATTTATCAAAAGCCCATTAAGGGTTACTTTTGTAAAATACACAAATTCTTCCTGCCCTCCATTATAGCTTTCCTCTCTTGGCATCTATGGAGAGTACAGTAAAGTTAGTCCAACCGGCATAGGAAGTCTTGAAATATAGGAAGCCACAACAGTTCTCCTTTATATATTTGTATTTATATTGTGTTATAAGAGAAATTATATAGATCAGTAAAATGAGCTACCACAAAATTTCCCTAACTGGACTAGAGAAGACTGAACCAGACAAGTATTTCGTATAAGCAAGTTTCTAAGACAACTTTATTTTTCTGTGAAGGAAATAGATACTCATTTTCTTCTCATAGAAACAAACAAAAGATTCAAGGTGATATCGAAAAGTATTCCAGCGAGAATATTATCCACTAGTATTTTTATTTAATTAAATTCTGTTTTTGCCTGTGGTAGCAGAATTGCAATATGATAAAAATTGTTTCCACCACAGAAAATTGTAACATGGTAAATATAATAATCAACATAATGTTCATCAATTTTGATTTTTGTTTTTCAAAATGAGGTTTTACAACTGCTTTGTTCAGAGTACAAGGACAGTTAGTTACAGCTTTTTCATATAATGCACATTTAAGTCATGAATCCTGGAAATTTTTATTCACAAGATTTCCCACTCTTTTACTCCCCCCTCCAAAGGAAAGCCTAGTAATATCAGTCAGCATTAATTAAACCAAACACATGGCCATCGAATCAATTCTGACTCATAGGGACCCTACAGGACACAGTAGAACCACCCCATAGGGTTTCCAAGGCTGTCAATTTTTACAGAAGCAGACTGCCTCATCTTTTTCCTGTGGAACGGCTGGTGGGTTCGAACTGCTTACCTTTTGGTTAGCAACCAAATGCCTTAACCACTGCATCAACAGAGCTACTTCAGTCAGCATCAAAACCAAAACCAAACTCACTGCTGTTGAGTCGGATCCAATTCATAATGACCCCTCCTTGGGTTTCCGAGGCGATATCACTACAGAAGTAGATTGCTCAATCTTCCTTCTGAGGAGTGGCTGGTGGGTTTGAACCGCCAGCCTTCTGGCTAGCAGTCAGATGACTTAGGCACTAGACCACCAGAACTCTTATTTCAGTCAGCATTAGGAAGCTGTTATTCTGTTTCTATTTATTTTTCTTTCCTTCGATGTCCCTAGATTTATCTTTAGTTAAACAAAGTCCCTTCTAGGAATATTAGGAATTATCAGAGAGAGATTATATCATGTTCCATATTACAGTGAGAGGTCTTTACTATGACTTTTTTTTTTATTATATATTCATTCACCAATTGTTGAGCCTTTTGGATGGTTTATAACTATGTTAAAACTATTCATATACATGGAAAATGTAGATGGCAATGGGTGGGTAGGGGCTGGCTTGGTGAGAGGTGGATGGTGTATTTTCCATGTAGGGACAAATGTAGAACCGAAGCAAAGAATCAGGCATGTTCAAGATGTTATTCAGAGCAAAAATATACCAGCATTGGTTTGGGTAGATATAGCTATACAACTAGCCAATAGGATCTCTCTCTTCTCTCCAGATGCTAAGACCCTCACTCATCCCCTAAAGCCTGGGGAGATAGGAAGGCTAAGCAGAAAATCGTCCCTTCTTTCTATTTCTAGCACATTTCTTGAGTTCTTGGACAAAATTGCTCACGCCTAGGTTGGATTCCCAGGAAATGGATTCTGAGACAGAGAACTGAATCCAGGATATTTATTGGGTCATGTTTTCAGCAGATGAACCTATGCAGGAAATTGAAGGAAAGAAAAAGAAATAGAAACAAAATAACAGCTTGCCAATGCTGACTGATATTACTGGGCTTTTCTTTGGGAAGGCAGTAAAATAGTGGAATATCCTTTTAATAAAAATTGCCAAATATTTGCAGAATGCATTATTGGGGAAAGGGAGATACTGACTCTCCATGTGGTTGCATTCTCAACCTTAGCTGATCCTGTGAGGAGTGCTGAAATTGGGAGGACTCCTCGGAGATGTCCCAAGTTGAGGAGAGGGACCAGGCCTTTGTATCCCTGCATCAGGCAGCCATTGGTCACTGGCTGCAGTGGAGGGAAGTTCCTAGTAAGAGCCACAGCTGCTGGAGGAACTGCTGTGTTGGCCCTGAAGAAGGGATCTGGGCATGGCATCTTAGCTCTACCCTCTTATCCGTGGGGACCCAGAAAAGACAAGTATTTGGAAAACGTATGGTTTCCAGGGACATGTTTTGTTCCATAGGTGGTCACGCACCCTTTCAAAACTATTGAGCTACAGATGAAGAAGAAGGGATTCAAGATGGAGGTGGGACAATACATTTTTGTCAAGTGCCCCAAGGTGTCCAGGCTGGAGTGGCATCCCTTCACACTGACATCTGCCCCTGAGGAAGACTTCTTTAGCATTCATATCCGCATCGTTGGGGATTGGACGGAGGGGCTGTTCAATGCATGTGGATGTGATAAGCAGGAGTTTCAAGATGCCTGGAAACTACCTAAGTGAGTACAAAGCATACATTTCACAGATAAATGAGTTTAGGAAATGTGGAACTAACTAGCTTCTTTTCCTCCATCTCTCACTATAATATCTCCTGAGATTTCAATAAAACACATAGGTTCTAAGAAATAAGTGCTATCTCTGTGTTCCCCATTTTATGTGTCGGGTGTGTTTATACATATTTTTATAACTCTTATGTGAAATATAAGACATTTGAATCCAATATTAGTAATGGATGCTTCCAAATTCCTTTAAGAATGTAAAGGTCAAGGGCAAGGTTTATTAACTTTTCCTAACAAAATAATAGTGTATCTAAGATGTTGTTAAAGCTCAATTGGCATAATTTTTTTGAGGATAAGTGTCATATATCATTCCCCGTGGCTTCCTACTCCACACATACTTAACATTGTGTCAGCCACTTAGTAGATGCTGAAGAAAGTTTGGTGAGTGAGCCAATGAATAAACAAATAAAAAATGAGGATGTTAAATATACAACATAAAGAAAAACACACTGCTGTCAAGTCAATTTTGACTGTAGCGACCCCTCCTTGGGTTTCTGAGGTGGTATCTCTACGAAAGTAGATTGCCCTGTCTTCCTTCTGAGGAGTGGCTGGTCGGTTTTTACTGCCAGCCTTCTGGTTAGCAGTCAAATGCTTTAGGCACTATGCCACCAGAGCCCCTATACAACATATTATGATGTATGAAATTTTCACTTCATTATGCAAAGCAAACAGAAATTTCAAGTGTGATGTGCCTTGACAGGAGATACAGGTGTGTGTGTGTGTGTGTGTGTGTGTATGCGTGTAAATGTGTGTGAGAAAGAGAGAATACCTGTACTGAGTAACCAAATGTTTTCAATAACCGAAAAATTCCTCTTCTTACTACCAATGCCCATGTTCACACTAAGATGATTACTCCAAAGTTAGTTCATAGAAGAAAGCGCACTATAGATACATTGCTCTAATTTGAATTGACATATTTCATATCCCCCAGAGTTCTGTGTTCCTTCTCTGAACAACAAGATATTTCATTAACTATATCCTCCTCCAACTCCCTCCAGGATAGCAGTTGATGGACCTTTTGGCACAGCCAGTGAAGATGTGTTCAGCTATGAGGTGGTGATGTTAGTGGGAGCAGGGATTGGGGTCACGCCTTTCGCATCCATTCTCAAGTCAGTCTGGTACAAATACTGCAACAATGCCACCAATCTGAGGCTTAAAAAGGTAGGTTCCTCAAAGATTATTAGTGGTTACCAGGGATAGAAGGGAGGGGAAAAGGGCAGACTTTCGTTTGGGGGGCATTGAGTTTATGCTAATGGTGGTAGAATGTTTTGGGAAAGGATAGCAATAATGATGGCACAACATGAAAAATGTCATCATGGTTCCTGAGCTGTAAATGTGGAAGTTGTTATGTTGGTGAATGTCTTGTTGTGTATTTTTTCACCACAATTT
>NW_006922554.1:54871-56819 GCF_000298275.1 Orycteropus afer afer
CATGATGATCATTTTTAATGATTCATCATTTCCATTGAGAGGATATAAAATGATTTTTTTATCATTATATGTTAGATACTGAGATTTATTCAACTTAGAACTCCCCAATATACTTTGCAGGGGGAAGGGGATGGGAGACATGTCCTATCATGAAACTCTTACTTTCTTATGCCTATATCCTCAGGATATGTTAAATTCCAAGAGGATTTTTTTGTCCTATGTCAATTTTATTTCATTGCCTAATCAAGGGCATCTTTAATAAGCCTCGAGTCATTCTAATAACTATAACCAAACCCACTGACATCTAGTCAGATCCAACTCATAGAGATCCCTCTTTGGGTTTCTGAGGAAGATAAGAAAAATAGGGACATTGAGCCTGACTTGAGTTTTCATTCTCCCCTTTCATCTCTCTTCTATGTGGCGGAGGGGAGAATAGAACTTTTTAATTTTTTCCTAGCAACTCTTACATGTTCAACAGTGGCAGTCGAGGAAGGAATCTTCTGAGAGCCACTAGTGACCTAGATTTCATTGCCCTGACCTTTCTGAGAGGAGATACAAAGAAAGCCAGGGATTCTACGCAAACAAAAGCAGACCCAGAGGAAAAATAGATGGAATGAATGATGTTTTTTTAAGCTATCAATTTCCAAGTCCAAGCTATACGTTTACTGTCCTACCTGTGTGAAGGCTGGAGAAGACAGATCCATGTGAGGTAGCATTTCTAGGCATTCTAGACAGCAGGAATGGAGCCTTGGTGGTACAGTGATTAAGCACTCTGCTGCTAACTAGAAGATCATTGGTTTGAGCCCACCAGCCACTCCTTGGGAGAAAGATATGGCAGTCTTCTTCAGTACAGATTCACAGTCTTAGAAACTCTGAGGCAATTCTACAATGTCCCTATGAGTTGCAATCAATTCAATGTTGGTGGATTTGGATTTGGATTTGGTTTTGGTTTAGGCAGCAGGAAAATGTTGTGAGGGTGGGAGTGAGGAATTCATTTGTCAATGCTAATATACCTGTTCAAATCCAAGCTGCTTCATGACCCATCCCTCTTTCAGATCTACTTCTACTGGCTGTGTCGTGACACGCATGCCTTTGAGTGGTTTGCAGACCTGCTGCAGCTACTGGAGACTCAGATGCAGGAAAGGGACAATGCTGGTTTCCTCAGCTACAACATCTACCTTACTGGCTGGGATGAATCTCAGGTGAGGACAAGATCCCACATGTCAGCTCCTTCTGCTTGGGCCCACAGGTTACCGACTTCCCCTTGGTTATCCATGTGTTTTGTGTCCTTTTTTTCCCAAGGATATTTTGGTGGGTTTGGGGAATTGCACATTTGCTCTCATTCAGTATTCCCACATGTTTAGACTGTTGAGATTATATTCAAAGTTATTATCTGGAACAGATCAAAGATCCTGTTGTTAGTTGCCATGGTGTCAATTCTTTCTGATGGTGACCCCATGTGTGCAGAGTAGAACTGCTTCATAGGGTTTTCAAGGCTCTGACCTTTCAGAAACAGATTACCAGGCCTAATCTTCCAAGAAACTTCTGCCTTGGTTCAAACCAGCAACCTTTCGGCTAGTAGTCAAGCACTTAACCGTTTTTGCCACTCAAGGACTCAGGAATAAAAGCCATGATTTTGACCTTATTAGAGCAATGTGCCCACCAGGGGTCTCTAACCAGGTGGGCAAGATGAGTTGTAGAAAGAAAATAAAAATATCCTTTAATTTGTACTTTTATGTATGTTTTTGAATATACACAATACTTAATAAATAGTACCTGCAAGGAGCTCTGCTGGCGTAGTGGGTAAGGCATTTGGGTGCTAACCACTAGGTCAGTGGTTCAAACCCACCAGCTGCTCCATGGAAGGAAGATGAGGCAATTTACTTCCATAAAGATTTACAACCTTGGAAACCCAATGGGGGTCGCTGTGAGTCAGAATCTACTCGAT
>NW_006922554.1:56919-62683 GCF_000298275.1 Orycteropus afer afer
TTTTTGGTTTAATAGTTATTAAGCATACACTATGTTCTAGGTACTGTTTTTAATTTTTCCATAGATTACCTAATTTAATTCTCACAACCATCTTATGAAGTAGATACTATTATTATTCACATTTTGCAGAAGTGGAAACCAAGCCCCAGAACATGTTAGATCATTTGCCTAAGGTCATACAACTGGTAAGCTGTAGAATCAGAATGAGTCAGAGCCTGTACTCTCACTCTTAGTAGCTCCCAGTAGTTCATCATCGTCATTTCTAAATAAATGTAATAAAGGTCATGTCTTAGTTATCTAGTGCTGCTGTAACAGAAATATCAGAAGTGGGTGGCTTTAACAAACAGAAATTGGTTTTCTCACAGTTTAGGAGGCTAGAAGTCTGAATTCAGGGCACCAGCTTCAGGGGTAGGCTTTTTCTCTGTCAGATCTGGGAGAAGGTCTTTGTCTGTCCTGAACTTCTGCTCCTGGGCCACCTTCATGTGACTTGGCATGTCTGTTCCTCTGTCTTTGCTTCCTAGATTGCTTGCTTATTCTCTTTTATAGCTCAAAGGAGATTAACACAAAACTCATCCTACACTAATCCTGCCTCATTACCATAATAAAGACAACCCATTCCCAAATGGGATTATAACCACAGGCATGGAGATTAGGATTCACAACATGTATTTTTGGGAGATGCAATTCAATCCATCTCCACTGCCATGGAGTCAATTCTAACTCATAGTGACATTTTGTTGTTCTTGTTATGTACCGTCGAATCAGACCCGACTCATAGTGATCCCTTCTTGGGTTTCCGAGGCAGTATTACTATGGAAGTAGATTGCCCAATCTTCCTTCCAAGGAGTGGCTGGTGAGTTTGAACCACCAGCCTTCTGGTTAGCAGTCAAGTGCCTTAGGCACTATGGTACCAGAGGAGTCAAATGCCTTAGGCACTATGCCACCAGAGCTCCCAGTGACATTTTAAGACAGAGCAAAACTGTCTAGGGTTTCTAGGGCTGTAAATCTTCACCAAAGCAGACTGCCTCATATTTTCCCATGTCTATGCTTTAACCACTACCAGAGCTCCTCATTCAATCCATAAAAAGTGATAATATGTGTTATATGTGTATGTACATGAAGTGTGCTTTCAAAAATGTTTGGCAATCACAGCTGTAATAAAGTGGTGTTCTGGTAATGTAGTGGTTACAGCATTCAGCTGTTAACCAAAATGTTGGCAGTTTGAAACTACCAGCCACTCCATGGGAGAAAGATGAGGCAGCCTACTTCCATAAAGAACTACAACCTTGCAAACCCTATGGGGCAGTTCTACTCTGTCTTATAGAATCACTATGAGTTGGAATTGACTCGATGGTGGTTGGTTTATTATAATAAAATAAGCCAGTGTTTCTCAATGGGGTGTTATTTTGCTTAGGAAACACTTAGCAATGTCTGGAGACATTTTTTTGCTGTCACACTAGGGAGGGGTTGCTGCTGGCATCTAGTGGGAAAAGGCCAGGGATGCTACTAAACATTGTGCTACAATTCACACAACAGTCCTCCACATCAAAGAATGATCCAGGTCCAAATGTCAGCAGTGCTGAGGTTGAGAAACCCAGAAACAAACTAGTAATACCTAGAGGGGCAACATCTTTGTAAGTATGCAAACATTAACGACTTCACCTGGAAGCAGCATACTGTCACCCAAAGAAACGAGCTAAGACAAGAATCTATACCTAATTCCCTTCCAGTGACTCAGCTGGTCACACTCAGACCTTGGCTCTTCAGCCTTGGATGAATGTGCCCTGGTTGTGAAAGTGGATTTCTCGCTTGGGTTTTGGCATATTGTTTATCCTGGATTCTCCAAGTCTGGTAGCAAATGTAGATTCAGGGTCACATGACCATGAGAACTGCTGCATTAGAAAAAAAGCAGTTTCAAGATCCCATTTTTGCTATTTAAATCAAAGCAAAACCCTTGATAAAAGTGAATCCAGGAAAACAAAATTGTATAACAAATTGGTTTTACAGTTTTGTTATTTTGAAAAAGCCAGACACATTTTTTAAAAAGTAAATTTATTTGCATTGAAAATATAATTATTTTTCTTTGCAAAACTTGTCACTCAGGATTCTCAAACCAGAATAGTTAACTTTCTTAACTTCCTCCATCTTATTTAATTTTTAAATAAATTTATTAGCCACTTTTACGAAAATCACCTGTTGTTTAAACTGAGGGGTCCTAGAGTGTTAGCACAAAAGCAAAATGTAACTGTGTCTGCATGTGCATGCATACATGCACACACGCATACACACAAGGAATAGCTTTAGCCTTGGTTTGATGTATCATTATGTTACAAAAATATGAGTGCATTTTAATCTATGATGTTTTAGTTCTTAATGATTTTCATAAAGTATTGGGAGTATATTAGGATGAGATGAAACTGTCAAGTGAAGATCAGAGAGGAAGAACAGAGAGCGAATGCAAATCCTAATCCCACATCAACCAGTACCAGTTGCCACTGAACCAATTCCAATTCATGACGACCCCATGTGATGCAGAGTAGAACTGTGCTCCATAGGTTTCCAAGGTCTTTAAGAAGTAGATCATCTGGCCTAGTCATCTAGGCGCCTCTGGGTGGGTTCGAACTACTAATTTTCAGTTAGTAGTTGTGCGTATTAAGAATTTGTGTCACCTAGCAACTCCTACTCACACGTCAAAGCTCAACTCAAATGCTGCTGCCCTGGAACTTCCCTGTATCCTCCTACCCCACCTCCTTTCTTTGTTTTCATTGTGATATATGCCTCTTCCATGGTACTCATCACACCCTAATCTAGAGATAGAATTATTCATATTTAAACATAATTGTTTCCTCTTCTAGATTGTAAATTGCTTGAGGGAGACCCAATGTGTTCATTTTTTAAAAACAGCTTTTTTAGGATATAATTTGCATACCATACAATTCACCTATTTACAGTATAGTAGTCAATGGTTTTTGGTATATTCAGAGTCATACATCCATCACTACAATGTTAGAACATTTGTATCACCCCCAAAATAATTCCCTAACACATTAGCAGTCATTCCCTATTTCCCTATACCACCTAGCTTTAGGAAACCACTTATTTACTTTCTGTCTCTCTGGATTTGTCTGTTCTAGATATTTCACATCAATGGAATCATATAATATGCATTCCTTTGAGCCAGGCTTCTTTCACTTAGCAAAATATTTTCAAGGTTCTTCCATGTTGCAGCATATATCAGTAGTTCATTCCTTTTTTTAATGAATATACCACATTTTATTTATCCATTCATCAGTTAATAGACACATAGGTTATTTCTACCTTTTGACTCTTATAAATAATGCTGCTAGAAGCTCTGGTAGTATAGTGCCTAAGGCACTTGACTGCTAACCAGAAGGCTGGCAGTTCAAACCCACCAGCCACTCCTCGGAAGGAAGGTTGGGCAATCTACCTCTGTAGTGATACTGCTTCAGAAACCCAAGGAGGGGTCGCTATGAGTCAGGTCTGACTCGACGGCACATAACAACAACAACAACATGAATATTTTGTCTGAACACCAAATTTGTTTTCAATTCTTTTGGGTATATACCCAGATGTGGAATTGCTAGATTATACACTAACTTTATATTTATACATCTGAGAAACTGCCAGACTGTTTAGCTTGTTCATCTTTGTTTACCTTGCCAATCTCTGTCATGATGCTTCGTCTCCAATTTTTGTTGCTGTTGTTAGAGTGGATAGTGAGAGCTTGGTTTGTGACATATATAAATACATCTGTAGGTATTTTTACAGAATGTCTCATTTTTGTGAATTCTTGTCCTCTCCTGTAGGCCAACCACTTTGCCGTGCACCATGATGAGGAGAAAGATGTGATCACAGGCCTGAAACAAAAGACCTTGTATGGTCGTCCCAACTGGGATAATGAGTTCAAGACAATTGCAAGTCAGCACCCAAAGTAAGAGGCTCCCACACTAGAGTGTTCTTGAGGCTCATGGTGGGCCTAACACATCATCTTCCAAACCTAGTTAGATTTGTGTATTCTAGAAATGAAAATACCCAGTTGAATTTACACCCAATAGAATGTTCCAGATATCCCTGAGTTCAGTAAGGAGTAGAATGTTCCAGATATCCCTGAGTTCAATAAAGACTCTTTAAATCACATCACAATTACCTAGAGAGTTATTAAAAACAAAAATTCCCAGGCCCCTACGCCAGACTTAATGAACTCTGTTTCTCCCAAATATGACCACAATTCAATACAATCCCCATTATTAAGGAGGTACTATTTTTAAGTTATAGATTTTGGCTCTAAAATTAGTTGACCAAAGCCCTAGGGCCATTTCTGCCCTCGCTAAAGCTTTACTCAGCATGTAATTTTGAGGGTATCCCCAGCTTGCTAGAGCACATGATAAACAAAAGAAATCACCATAAATATATCCAATTCTTGAACATTAATGAGAATACAAATCACCTGGGATCTTTTTAAAATGTGGATGCTGATTCCATAGGCTTTTAATGGGGCCCAGGAATCTGCATTTCCACAAGCTGACACTCATACTGCTGGTTTGGAACCACACTTCAAGGAGCAAGATCCTAGCCTCTAAAATTTAGAGGGATGAAGCCACACCAAACAGTTGGAAGAATTGGGATACATAAAGCAGATTTGTTACTGATTACAAGTATCCAGAGAAGCAGCCCATAGACTTAGGAATCCACCATTTTCTCTGAGGTACAAATTTCTATAATCTCTACTTGGATGTTATTGTCCAGGGCAATTGATTGCCATGTCAATCAGCTAGCTGCCTCAAAAATATGACTGAGCCACCCTCCTATAGTGTAAATCTTCCACTTGTTGGAGGAACAAAAGAACAGAGGACACTGCCCTGGCACCTAATATCAATAGAAAATTTCCCCATCTTCTATTTCAGTAATGTCTACCTAACCCCAAAATCTGAAACTCTTTATTTTTTTTTTCCCTTGAAAGTACAAGAATAGGAGTTTTCCTCTGTGGACCTGAAGCTTTGGCCCAAACCCTCAGTAAACAGAGCATCTCCAACTCGGAGTCTGGCCCTCGGGGAGTGCATTTCATTTTCAACAAGGAAAACTTCTAAGTCATCTCTTCGATGAGAAAAGAAATGCGAGTTATGCTGTCAAATGCCCAGACAATTAATGTTAGTTCATAAGATAACCCTCTACCCTTTAAAGAAAAGAGAAAAAGAAACTATAATGTGATTTTTCCCCTCAAAACAGTTTCAGAGATTGTTTGATAATGATGACTTACATTTTATAAGGCTTTATGGTTCCCAGATCACTTTTACAAGCATTATTTCATTTTTTTTCTTCCTAGTAATGCCATGATGAAGGTAGTGTGGGAATTCCTGGATTCATTTTAGGATAAAGACATAAAGGCTCAAGATAGTTAAGTAGCTAGCCCAAGATTATGAAGGTGAGACCAGAGCTAGGCCACCTGACTCCTGGTTTGGTAGTCTTTCCATGACACTTCCTCAAAATTGATTTGTATACAACCAAGAGAAAGACACAAATCAGAGAGAAGCTATTAATTTTCCATTTTGTGTCATTTTTGATGTGATTATTGTCATATTGAAGGAAATTTTTCAGATAATTAGGAGCTAGGGAGCTCTGGTAGCATAGTGGCTAAGGCACTTGACTGCTAACCAGACGGCTGGCGGTTCAAACCCACTAGCCACTCCTCGGAAGGAAGGTTGGGCAATCCTACTTCCGTAGTGATACTGCCTCGGAAACCCAA
>NW_006922554.1:62783-65700 GCF_000298275.1 Orycteropus afer afer
GTAGTGATACTGCCTCGGAAACCCAAGGAGGGGTCGCTATGAGTCAGGTCTGACTCGACGGCACATAACAACAACAACATATGCCAAGAATGACTCAGTACATAAATAGAGACAAGATTGACATTTGAGCATGCTCCTGGTTACCAATACAGCAGCCTAACTCGTTCAGAGATTCTTCCTGAAAAAAGAATACAAGGCTGAATTGAAGTTAAAGTAATGCACAGAATTTATTGTAGCATGGTGCTTAGCAGATAGTGGGTACTCAATGAAAGTTTGTTGAATGAATGAAAAGGCATTTAGAAGCACACAATGTCCAGGTAGATTTAATATCAAAACTGAAACAGAATTATATAAGGAAATAACTACCTAAGATTGGAACCTGTTTGCTGAGGGTGAAGAAGAGGCTAAAACTCTTAACCACTAGGATGTTCTGGAGGCTCTCTCACATCTTCACTTGAAGCATGGAGGAAAGGGGGAAGGAGGCAGGGAATTGATCTTCTGCCATAACTCTGGCTGGCTCTGCTAGCTCCACTCCCTGTGCTATGAAAGACTTGCAGACTTATTTATTGCCTGCAAAGGTCTCCTCCAGCCAGCAATTATGAATCTGAAATTAAGATTGTGACAAATGTGATCTGATATGCTCATCTGTGTCAAATAGTGCCCAGCTCTGTCCTACTTAAATACTCACACACAAAATAGACCTTACATGCCTAGTTCAAGATATGTTATCATGATCATGATCATCTTGAAATTGACATTCTAGAAACTAAAATCCCAGCTTACTGTGTAGGCATTGAATTCACACCTAAAAAGATGTCTGGATAGCCATGATTTCAAGAGGTAGTCTCTAAATCAGTTAGTGTGGCCAGAAGTAGTTTTTTTTTTTTTTTTTTAGCCCTTAGAGCTACCTCATTTCTGGGAACTAGAAAGAACTTCATTTACTCATTTACTTCACTCTTTGCGGTCATGGATACTTAAAACTATGAAACTTGGTAATAAAGCAGGCAAAGAAGGGGGGGGAGGGCAAAGTCAGGTTTGAAAGAAAGCAAAGGGGAAAAGAGGAAGGGAAGGAAAGAGAAAAAGCAATTTACATATTCATTTTATTTTAATTGCATATGGGATTTAATCTTTTAAATTCTATTCACAAATTTTGATGCTGAGAGGGCACAGCCAGTGGATTTGGATGACCTAGTAAGAACTCCCTTGTGGTGCTACTATACCTCTGGCCTACCAGGATCCCTCTGGCAGTGAAGGTCTCCAGCCGTGGGAATGCCAGCCGTGGGAATGTCTTCTCTCTCAAATATCCTGGCAAGGGCTCCACTTAGAGAAACCTAGGTCCATTCCATCCCACTACACACCAGGTATCAGTCAGTTCTTCCATTCAGCAAATATTTATTGTCCTATTATTATGAGCCAGGCTCTGTGATCATAGTTTCAGTTCTTTACACTGAAGTGTGAGCAAGAAGGGAAACCTCAAGGAAGAGGACTCTGAGAATCTTGGCCTTTTCTAACCCATGTGGCCTAAGTGCAACCAGTTCTATCTGTTGCTGTGAAAATGTCTCTCCACGGTTTTCTACTTTGACATCAACACAGTTAAAAAAAAATTAGATATCTGCCCTGTGTTGCCCTGGTTGTGAGAAGAAAAATTAGTGTAAAAGTGCTTGTCATTGTAAGAACTTCCTTCTTTGTTATCCCCAGCCCCTAGCTATCAGCTGCCAGCCCAGCTTTTGCATTTTAGCATTTAGTAGTAACTGGTACTGAGAGAAAGATGAAGCATTGTTTTTAATCTCAAGGCTATGAAGGCTTTTCTTATTTCTCCTGCTTTTGCAATATTGTGCTTATGAAATTTGAATATTTGATGTTGTGTATAATTAATGGTGGTGGTGGGGCTCCTGGGAGACAATTCTCAGGAAGAACCATTAAAGCTGTGTGCAACTATTAAAATTAATGAGCCCTCTCTGTCTGTTATTATTGCTTTAAAGGATTAACTTCTCTAGTAAAGATGTTTTCTGCCGCAGTGGAGCTGAGATTCTCTGCATTTTACTATATCTGACAGGCTAAACACTGCAGGGTGTATAGATTATGAAGGGAAAACTGAACACCAAGTTCTGGGCTAATGTCCTGGGGATCCTCACAGCACTGATATAAGGGACAAGAGAAGGTTCTAGAAGAAATTTCAAAGTTGAAGGCCCAGTATAAGACCATTCTCACTGACCTTTTAGGTTCTAATTTTTCAATTTTGTTGTAGTTAGTCAGGTGTAGTTGAGTCAGACCCAACTCATAGCGACCCTATGTATGACAGAATGAAACACTGCCGAGCCCTGCACATGGTCAAAATCATTGCTATGTTTGAGCCCATTGTTCCAGCTATGGTGTCAACTCATCTTGTTGAGAGTCTTTCTCTTTTTCACTGACTCTTTATCAACGACGATGGCCTTCTCCAGGAACTAGTCCCTCCGGAAATGTGTCCAAAGTGCTTGAGATGAAGTCTGGGGGTCCTCACGTCCAAGGAGAATTCTGGCTGTACTTGTTCCAACACATATTTGTTTGTTCTACTTACAGTCCATCGGACATTCAATATTCTTTACCAACACCATAATTCAATTCCATCAATTCTTCCTTAGTCTTCCTTATTCATTGTCCAGCTTTCACGTTCATGTAAGGCATTTGAAAATACCATGGCTTGGGTCAGGTGCACCTTATTCCTCAAAGTGACATCTTTGCTTTTTAACAATTTAAAGAGGTGTTTTGCAGCAAATTTGCCAAATAAAATATGTTGTTTGATTTCTTGACTGCTGCTTCCATGGGCATTAATTGTGGATACAAGTAAAATGAAATCCTTGTCAACTTCAGTCTTTTCTCTGTTTTATCATGACATTGCTTATAGGTCCATTTGTGAGGATTATTGTTTTCTTTA
>NW_006922554.1:66510-68480 GCF_000298275.1 Orycteropus afer afer
AAAACACATCCCTGAGGAAGATGCAACATTGGAATTCCCTGATAAGGAATTCAAAAGAATTATATTTAGGTATCTTCAACGAATTGATAGACAGATCAGGAAAACACAGAGAAAACCCTAGAACAATTTCAAAAGACAATAAAAGAACAAAATAATAAAATAAATGAAAAATTAGAAATGATACAAAATCTACAGACAGAAATCCAGAAAATTAATACTAAATTTTCAGAAATAGATAAGACATTGAATGTGCAAAGGAGTAGAATTGAATCAATGCAAGACAGAATTAGCGAGATTGAAGGCAAATACCTTCTTTGGAAAGGGATAAATCAGAAAAAAGATCAAAACAAAATGAAGAAAGCCTAAGATTCACGTGGGATACCATCAAAAGGAATAACCTGTGTGTAATCGGAATTCCAGCACAGGAAGAGAAAAATAAAACCACAGAGAAAATTGTCGAAGATTTGTTGGAAGAGAATTTTCCTGGTATGATGAAAGATGAGAATATATCCATTCGGGAAGTCCAATGAACCCGGAACAGCATAGACCCTAAAAGAAAATTATGAAGACATATCATCATCAAAATTACTAAAACCAAAGACAAAGATAGAATCCTGAAAGCAGCAAGGGAAAAACAAAAAGTTACCTACAAGGGGCAACCAGTAAGACTAAGCTTGGATTTCTCGGCAGAAGCCATGCAGGTGAGAAGACAATGGGATGGTATATGTAAAACCCTGAAAGAGAATAATTTCCAGATTTCATCTGACCAGTAATTCTGGTAATTATTGAGTTTTTGGACTTTGTTCTACATTTTCCCTCCCACTCTATTCAGGATCTCCAGATTTGATCCTTTCCTGAGTGGTTGGCATTGGTAGCTGGGCACCATCTATTTCTTCTGGTATTGAGGGCCCTGTAATACATTCTGTTCCTGGAATAAAACTCACCAGAGCCAGGGGTAGGCTCTCAGCCTAATAGTTAACAAGATGTACACACAGGCCACTCAACCCAGGATGATGCACCCACAGACTCTATGGTAATACATCCATTAGAACAATAGACTGTGGGCTACCAGAAGACCAACATTGAAACTGAGGAAATTCAGGACAAACAAGAGTGCATAAATATGAGGGACACAGGGGGATGGTTGCAGGATAGGGAGGGAAGGAGACTGGGTTAGGGCTGGACATGGCAAATGGGGAATGAAACTAAATGTACAAGTTAAGTTGAATGTAAAACAAGCTCTTAAAATAAAAAAAAGAAAGAAAGAAAAATTTCCAACCAAGAATTATGTACCCAGAAAAATTGTCCCTCAAATATGATGGTGAAATTAGGAGATTTCCAGATAAGCAGAAATTAAGGGAATTTGTTTAAACTAGACCAACCTTACAAGGAATCATAAAGGGAGCCCTTTGGACAGAGAAGCAACAACAGCCAACGACAACTGACCATTAACACACATGATGATATAACCTAGAAACCAACACAAATATGGAAGTATCCAAAGTAAATAAGTCTACAAGATTAGAACCAGGGACATCAATTGACAAATGAGGACAACTACAAACCAAAAAGAGGGAAAAAACTGTGTCATTACAGTACTTCTATATGGTAGGGAAGTCAAGACAACTACAAGATAGAAAGGACTGTTCTAAACTTGGGAAGAAATTATAATTCATGGGGTAACCTCAAAGAAAAATTATAAACCTTCACATCAAAAAAGAGGACCAGCATAAATATTCAGCAAATACTAAAACAACAGCAATGAATGAAGTGATAACACGATTCATAAACAAAACAAGCTCAGCATAATATTATATGGAACAAAGAAATCAACACCATGAAAAAGCACATAATAAAAATGACAGCAACAAATTCATATTTGCTGATAATTACATATCTGGCAAGGGACTTATCTCTAAGATGGATGGAAAACTCCAACAACTCAACATCAAAGGAATTAACAATCCAAT
>NW_006922554.1:78980-81369 GCF_000298275.1 Orycteropus afer afer
TGTATATCCTTCCCTTCAAGGCTCACGGGTCCAAGATTATCTTCTGTATCTGTGTTAATTGGTTTCCCTTTACTTTGTTGAAGAGGATCTGTGCAGTCCTTCTGCCTAGTCTGCCATCTTGCCAGAAAATCCTTCCATTTTCTTTTGATGCTTCTTGCATTATTCAACATTTTGCACATGGAATCTTTCAATATTACAACTCAACACTTAAATTTTTCCTTCAGTTCCTTCAGGTTGGGAAATGCTGAAATTTTGGTTTTCTAATTCCAGGTCTTTGCCTATTTCATTTATTTTTCAGTCTCTTGCAGACCAGAAAATCTGATTTTTTTTTTCATTTTTATTGTAATTTAGGTGAAAGTTTACAGAGTATTCTGGTAACCTATTGCTGTTCTGACAAGAATATACCACAAATGGGATGGCTTTAACAAACAGGAGTTTATTCTCTTACAGTTTGAAGGCTTTAAGTCCAAGTTCAAAGTGCCCGGCTCTAGGGGCTGTGTGAAAGCCCCTTGACCTTGGGATTTAGCTCTGCCTTTTGCTCCTGGCTCACTGAAGCTAGAAGCTTTCTCTTCACTCAAGCAGCTACTGGCTGCTGAGGCTAACAAGTCCAAGGTCGCCAAATAAAATGGCACAGTCCCAATGTTACCAAACCACACAGCAGGCCTTTAAGTCCATTGTAAGTCTCAAGGTCAGAAGAGCATGGCAGGCTGCTGAGCAATGACATGGCTACATGCAGGGTTCAAACATTCCATAAACTAGAGACCATTCCCAAAGCTGATTCTTATATATGGGAAGCAGACCAAATACCCAAAGCAGCTACTCAGGTGATTGTGGTAGATCCCACCATGGGGTTGATTGCCAGTCTCATCATGAGGAATAACTACTACCAGCTGCTCAGCCACTCAACCAGGCCCAGCCAAGTTGACACAAAAACATAAGCACCACACACAGAAATTTCATTTTCCATTACAACTGTCCATATACGTTTTGTTTCATGACATTGATTGCAATCCCCATAATGTAATAACTCTCTTCCCACTTCCTTCCTGTGGTTGCTTATTCCCTGTGTCTTTCTTTCCTGTGCATTCCTGCCTGGCTATTTCCCTGTGCAAATACTGCTCTTCTGTTCTCCCATGATTGATAGTTTGAAGGAATGTGTCTATCTGGTGTAAATTGCCCATTTCATTTTAATACTTTATCTTCTTAAACTGCCCTTTGAAGTTTTCTGTTCAGCTCTTTTACTTCATCATTTCTTCCTTTTGTTTTATCTACTCTATCTTCAAAAGCAAGTTTCAGAGTTTCTTCTGATACCCATTTTGGTCTTCTCTTGTTTTCTGGCTTTTTAATGTCTTTTTGCTTTTTTCATTCCACAACTTGTCTGGTCTTCAGTAATTAGTACTCAGTGCTTCAAATGTATTTTTGATATTGTCTCTAAATTCATGTGGAATATATTCAAGATTATACTTCAGCTGTCATGGATTTGTTTTGATTTTTTTTTTTTTTTACTTCAACACGAACTTGCATATAAACTATTGAAGGGGTGTTTCACAGTCAGCCCTGGCCTTGTTTTGACAGATAATATTGAGTATCTCCATCATCTCTTTCCATAGATATAGAGAATAGATTGCTGTGTATTTCATCCAGTGAGGTCTATGTGTATAGTTACCATTTATGTTACTGAAAAAAAGTATCTAAAATGAATAAGTCATTGGTCATGTAGAATTCTATCATGTGATACCCAGCATAGTTTCTATCACTAAGGATATAATTTCCAACTACTGTTCCTTCCAACTTTGCTTCCAACTTTTGCATTGCCATCACCAGTAATTATCAATGTATCTTGACTGCAAGTTTGATCAATTTCAGACTTCAAAATTTGGTAAACAATCTTCAATTTCTTCATCTTTGGCATTAGTAGTTGATGAGTAAATTTTAATAATAGTTGGATTAACTGGTGTTCCTTGTAGGCATATGGATATTTTCCTACACTGATAGTGTTGTACTTCAGGATAAATCTTGAAGTGTTCTTTTCAATGATGAATGTGACATAACACCATTTCTCTTCAATTTGTCATTGCTGGTATAGTAAACCACATGATTGTCTGATCAAAATGGCCAATACCAGTCCATTTCACCTCATTAATGCCTAAGATTTTGATCTTCTAGCATTCCATTTCATTTTTGATGACTTCCAATTTTCAAAGATTCATACATTATACATTCCAAGTTCCAATTATTAGTGGATGTTTGCAGCTGTTTCTTTCAAAAATGAATTGTTGTGTTATTTGCCATTGAGTTGGACCCGACTCATAGTGACCCCTCCTTGGGTTTCCAAGGCAGTATCACTACGGAAGTAGATTGCCCAATCTTCCTTCCAAGGAGTGGCTGG
>NW_006922554.1:82499-87073 GCF_000298275.1 Orycteropus afer afer
AAAAAAGATAGGAAAGACGACCAAAATGAGTGTAAGAAGAGACTCTGAAACTTTCTCTTGAATGTAGAGTAGCTAAAGCAAATGAAAGAAATGACAAGATAAAATAGCTGAACAGAAGCTTTCAAAGAGCAGCTAGAGAAAACAAAGTCAGTTATTATAATTAAATGTGCAAAGACCTGGAGTTAGAAAACCAAAAGGGAAGAACATGCTCAGCATTTCTCAAGCTGAAAAAACCAAAGGAAAATTCAAGCCTCGAGTTGAAATACTGAGAGATTCTATGGGGAACATATTGAATGATACAGGAAATATCAAAAGAAAGATGGAAAGAATACAGAGTCCCCATACAAAAAATTATTGGTTGACATTCAGTCATTTCAGAAGGTAGCATATGATCAAAACTGATGGATGGTATTGAAGGAATAAGTTCAAGCTACACTGAAGGTGTTGGCAAAAAACAATGCTCCAGGAATTGACACAATACCTATTGAGATGTTTCAACAAACTGGTGCAGCACTGGAGACACTTACTTACTCATTTATGCCAGGAAAATTGGAAGACATATGCACCAACCACTAAAGCCAAAGGTAGTTCATTGGCTACCTGGCCAACTGACTGGAAGAGATCTATATTGTGTCCATTCCAAAGAAAGGAGATCCAACAGAATGTAGAAATTATTGAACAATATCATTAATATCTCAGGCAAGTAAAATTTTGCTGAAGATAATTTAAAAATGATTGCAACAGTATATTGAAGGGAACTTCCAGAAATGCAAGCTGAATTCAGAAGAGGACATGGAATGAGGGATATCATTGCTGATGTCAGATAGATCTTAGTTAAAAGCAAAGGTTACCAGAAAGATGTTTACCTATGTTTAATTTACTAGGCAAAGGCATTCAAATGTGTGGATCATAACAAATTATGGATAACTTTGTGAAGAATGGAAATTCCAAAACACTTAATTGTGCTCATGAGGAACCTGTACATAGGCCAAGAGGTTGTTGTTCAAACAGAAAAAGGGGGATACTTCATGGTTTAAAATCAGGAAGGGTGTGCATTACAGACAAATCTTTTACCATACTTATTCTATCTGAATGCTGAGCATACACGTATGTATGAAGAAGAATGTGGCCTCAGGATTGGAGGAAGACTCATCAACAACCTGCAATATACAGATAAGACAACCTTGTTTGCTGAAAGTGAAGATGACTCGAAGTACTTACTGATGAAGATTATATAGTCTACAGTATGGATTACACTTCAACATAAAGAAAATGAAAATTCTCACAACTGTACCTATAAGCAGCATTATGATAAATGGAGAAAATATTGAAATTGTCAAAGATTTCATACTACTTGGATCCACAATCAACACCAATGGAAGTAGCAGTCAAGGAATCAGACATCGTATTGCATTGGTCAAATGTGTTGTAAAAGACCTCTTTAAAGGGATGAAGAGTAAAGATGTGTCTTTGAAGACTAAGGTGTGCCTAACCCAAGCAGTAGTAATTTCAATACCCTCAAATGCATGTGAAACCTGGACAATGAATAAGAAAGATTAAAGAAGAATTCATGGCTTTGAATTGTGGTGTTGGTGAAGAATACTGAAAACACCATGGACTGCCAAAAGAATGAACAAACTTGTCCTGGAAGAAGTACAGTTGGAATGCTCCTTGGAAGTGAGAACGGCCAGACTTCATCGAACCTATGTTGGTCATGTTGTCAGAAGGGACCATTCCCTGGAGAAGGATATCAAGCTTGGTAAAGTGGAGGGTCAGCAAAAAAGGGGAAGGCCCTCAATGAAATGGATTGACCCAGTGGCTGCAATGATGGGTTCAGGCATAGCAAGGATTGTGGGGATGGCAGTGTTTCATTCTGTTATACATAGGGTCACTATGAGTCGGAGCTGACTGAACAGCACCTAACAACAACAACAACCACCCTATGATATGTTTCTGTGGAAGTCAGCAAGTTTCATTGGAAGAAAAGACATTACCTAGAATAAATGGCAATAATAAAAATAACTACAACTTAGTAAACATTTCTACTATGGCAAAGACTTCATATATACTTCAGCTAATCTCCAAATGACACTTCAAGGTAGCCGTTTTTGTCCTGATTTCGTTGATAGGAAAACTGAGGTGACAGAGAGAGGATGAATATTCAAATAGGCAAAGATCCTACAAGTAATGGGTGACAAAGTCAATATTAAATCCACATCTTTCTGGCATTAACACCCATGTTCTTTTTACTACACTAGCAGATGAGACAAAGTATAAGCAATGAAGGATATTTTCAAAGTTATTTTGCCAGGTAGAGATTATGCACTCAGAGTAGCTAGAAAACAGTAGCTAGAAACCAGAGGTTTATATCATGTAAATATCTTGGTGTCTTAGTTTAGAAACACTGGTTAACTTCAGTAACACTAATTTTTACTTTTAAATTAAGAGATTATAGGACATATCAAGAAATAGAATTGTTTTTGCCTGGAGAAAAGAAGGTCTAGCACTCAATAATATTTCTTATGTGTACTTTTTTAGATAAAATATTTTTGGCAGAGAATGGCTAGTTATTGATGTATATGTATATTATATATGAAATAAAATTGCTTAAGGAAGAAGCTAAGTATAAAAGGACAGACTTTCTCAGCTATAAATGCTTGTAGGCAAAAAATCAAATTGCTGACAGAGGCTAAAAGTCAGACCCCTAGAGATCTCTAAAAATTCGACAGAAGATCAACCAGATGACTGGCAATTCCGTTAAAACTATCAAACTAGTTAAGACTAGTTCAAAATATTTTTATCATCCTGTATGATGGGAGAAGGCATTAGTCTAAGCAATTGCATATGCCAGTTAATAATAATTATTGATAATGAATTAGCAATTTGTAAGGAGTTTGGATACTGTAAGGTATAGGAAGAAACTAAACCCCCAAAACACACTGTTTTGTGGGCAAAAGGAAGTTCTAGGAAGGTTGTAATCCTTGGGTGGTAGAAACAGTTCATGTGCTTGACTGTGCTCGGCTGCTAACCAGTCCTCCCAGAGTTGCCTCAGATGAAAGCCCTGATGATCCACTTCTGAAAAATCAATTATTGAAAACCCTGTACAGTACAGTTCTACACTGACACCCATAGAGTCACCATAAGTCATAAGTCAGAATCAGCTCCATCCACAGCAACTGTTTTTTGTTCTGTAGTGTTTTAGGAAGGTTCAACATGAGTGGAGACTACTGTGAGTTCATTTTCTGAAACTTACTCTGAGGCTAACTACCTGGAGACTATGCCTGTCTGATTTTCAGAAACAGCTCAAAGTATAAGATTCTGAAACATTATCCTTCACAGAAAACTGTCCCCAAATATGGCAAACATGATTTTCACAAATTAAGTTCAGGTTTCTTAAGTCTTAAAGTTATATTAGAATGTTAATGTTCTGGTTACCTAGTGCCACTCTGACAAGAATATACCACCAATGTGATGGCTTGAACAAACAGGAGTTTATTCTCTCACAGTTTGGAGGTTTTAAGTCCAAGTTCAAAGTGCCAGGCTCTAGGGGCTGGGTGAAAGCCCTCAACCTTGGGGTTCAGCTCTTTCATCTGCTCTCGACCCACTGAAGCTAGAGGCTTTTCTTCACTCAGACAGCTACTGGCTGCTGAGGCCGACAAGCCCAAGGTTGACAAATAAAAAGGCACAGTCCCGATTTTACCACACCACAGGGTAGGCCATTAATTCAAGTCAATTGAAAGTCCCAAGGTCAGCAGAGCATGGCAGCCTGCTGAACAACTACACAGCTACATGAAGGGTTCAAGTGTGCCCTAAGCTAGAGACCATTCCTAAAGCTGTTTCCTATATACAAGAAGCAGACCACATCCCTAAGCAGCTACTCAGGTGCTCCAAAAGATTCCACCATGGAGTTAATTACTAATCTCACCATGAGGAATAACTACACTCAGGTGCCCAGCCACTCAACCAGGCCCAGACAAGTTGACACGCAAACTTAACCACGACATTAAGAAATCACCAAATTTACCATTGTGTTATATCACTTCATTGCTAAATAGGGCTTCCTCTTTTCAGTCAAGCAATTCCCAATTAAGTAATAATAATCTCTCTAGCCCACCCACTCTCCTAGAAAAATATAGACATCTCTCAGATGGGGCAATTCAGGGCATAAAGAATGAGTCATCTTTGTTCTTTCCAAAAGATGCTAGCAAATTTCAGAGATCTTTGCATTGGTTAACATTATGCTAACTAAATAACTCCTGGGAAAGGTAACAGGCTGATATTGGCTGAAAACCACCAGGGCACACAGTTGACATGGCAGTTGTTGCAGACAGAACTGCTGGAGGACAGCAGAACTATTAGAAACATCCTATTTGTTTGTTTTTTAGTTTTAAAACATCCTGTATTCTTTACTATATATATACTTGTAACATTTAGACTGCAAAATATTCCTTCAGAAGCTACCTTCTCCATTAATAGACTTTAATTTGAATTCTTTTTTTTTCATTTTTTAAAATACATTTTATTTGAAATATAATTTATGTACAGTGAAATACACAGAACTAAAGTGACATGGG
>NW_006922554.1:87601-92347 GCF_000298275.1 Orycteropus afer afer
CAGCGTATGAGAGTCTCAATCGCTCTACATCCTCACCAGCATCTGCCATTTTCTGTCTTGTTGAACTTTGCCATTAGTGCTGGGGTGAGATGGTATCTCATTGTTGTTTTGATTTCCATCTCTCTGATGGTTATTGATCATGAGCATTTCTTCATGTATTTGCTAGCCACCTGAATATCCTTGGTGAAGTGCCTATTCATATCTTCTGCCCATTTTTTAATTGGATTGTTAATCTTTTTGTTGTTGAGGTGTTGAAGTTTTCTATAAATTTTAGACTGAGTCCCTTGTCAGATATGTAATTATCAACAAGTATGAATTTGTTGCTGTCCTTTTGTTATGTGCTTTTTCATAGTGCTGATTTCTTTGTTCCATACAATTTTCTTTGCTGAACTCGTTTTGTTTATGAATTGTGTTATCACTTTCCTTATTGCTATTGTTTTAGTATTTGCTAAATATTTGTACCGATCCTGTTTTTTATTTTGATGTGAAGGTTTATCATTTTTCTTGGAGGTTACCCTGTGATTTATAATTTCTTCCCACATTTAGAATAGTCCATTATCTCTTGTAGTTGTCTTGATTTCCCTACCATTTAGTTGTGTGACTACACAGTTTTTCCCCCTTTTTGGGTTGTAATTGTCTTCATTTGTCAATTGATGTCTCTGGTTCCCTGTTTATAATCTTGTAGGCTTTCCTCAGAAGGAAGATTGGGCAATCTACTTCCATAGTGATACTGCCTCAGAAACCCAAGGAGGGGTTGCTATGAGTTGGGTCTGACTCGATGGCATATAACAACAATAACAACAGGCTTATTTACTTTGGATACTTCTATAACTGGGTTGGTTTCTGGGTTATGTCCTCACGTATGTTAATGGTCAATTGTTGTTTGCTTTTGTTGGTTCTCTGTCAAAAGGACTCCATTTACCATGTCTTGTAAGGTTGGTCTGGTTTTAACAAATTCCCTTAATTTCTGCTTATCTAAAAATGTCCTAATTTCACCATCATATTTGAGGGACAGTTTTGCTAGGTATATAATTCTTGGTTGGAAGTTTTTCTCTTTCAGGGTTTTATATATACCATCCCCTTGTCTTCTCGCCTGCATGGTTTCTGCTGAGAAATCTGAGCTTAGTCTTATTGGTTGCCCCTGTAGGTAACTTTTGTTTTTCCTGTGTTGTTTTAGGATTCTCTCTTTGTCTTTGATTTTGGTGAGTTTGATGATGATATGTCTTGGTGATTTTCTTTTGGGGTCTATACTGTTTGGTGTTTGTTGGGCTTCTTGAATGGATATATTCTCATCTTTCATCATACCAGGAAAATTCTTTTCCAACAAATCTTCAACAATTTTTTTCTGTGGTTTTATTTGTGTCTTCCTGTTCTGGAATTCTGATTACACGTAGGTTATTCCTTTTGATGGTATCCCACATGAACCTTAGGCTTTCTTCATTTTGGTTTGATCTTTTTTTCTGATTGTTCCCTTTCCAAAAAAGTATTGGGGTATTTGTCTTCAATCTCGCTAGTTCTGTCTTCCATTGATTCAATTCTACCCCTCTGCCCATTCAATGAGCTATCTATTTCTAAAAATTTAGTATTAATCTTCTGGATTTCTGTCTGTAGATTTTGGATCATTTCTAATTTTTCATTTATTTTGTCATTTTGTTCTTGTATTGTCTTTCAAAATTGCTCTAGGGTTTTCTCTGTGTTTTCCTTAATTTTGTCAGTGTTTTCCTTGGTCTGTCTTTTAATCTATTGAAGGTACTTAAATATAATTCTTTTGAATTACTTATCAGGGAGTTCCAATGCTGCATCTTCCTCAGGGATGTGTTTTGGGTCTGTATCCTGGTCCCTTGTTTCTCCTGCTTTATCTTGCTTCTTTCTGTGGACTGTGATGCTCTGTTGTCTCCAAGGCATTGTGACTATTTTGTGTTTATGTTTAATTGGTGATTGTATGTTGGAGCCCATGATTTTTGTTTTCTTTATTTTGTTAGTATGTTATCTATGTAAGCAGGGTACTGTGCTGTGCTCCTCTACTTGCTGGTTGGCAGCACTTATACACTCACCACCTGTCTCCTTTCTCATCTGCCTCCCATATGTCTCTGCTGTCCTTGGCAAATGGAGCCTATTCTTAGGTCCCTTGAATCCAAATGAGAATGCTGCCACTTTAAAATCCAAAATGGCTGTGCCCTCAGTCACTTTAAATAATCAAAGTGGCTGCTGCTTGTAAACATTCAAAATGGTTGTGCCCTCAGTCACTTTAAATATCCAAAATAGCCACCATGTGTAAACAATCAAAAGGCTGTGCTCCCCAGACAGCTCAAAGTCCTCAGCTCAAGTTGTCTCCCTCCTTGCTGTTTCCCTTCCTAGTCATAGGCCACCAGTGCAGTTGTCCCTGCAGCCTTTGGTGACCAGGGCTGATCTTTAGGTCAATTCTCAGGTCTTAACACCACTTGGAAATATTCAGGCTGTTGGTCCTGTCAGAATAGCTGACAGCCCACTTCTCCAACAATCTCCATGCTCACTGTTTTCGTTCAGGTTTTTCCACTAGTTGGTGCCTAATCCACTTCTGTATACTTCCTTTCAAAGCTCAGGGCTCCAAGATTATCTTCTGTATTTATGTCAATTGGTTTCTCTTTTCTTTGTTGAAGAGGGTCTGTGGAATTTGTCTGCCTATTCTGCCATCTTACTGGAAGTAATCATTCTATTTTTCAGTTACAAAACCTCATCTATGGCTATAAATCACATTCATACTGCTGTCAACTTCCTGCTGCATCTATTACCCAGTGTTTCATTCTGCTGTGGTAAATGTACCTATGCCTTTATTGTGATCAAAGGCAGCAGTGAGTTCCACTATGTTCAAATGACCAAGGAAGGAGGTTGAGAATAAGCCTTCGAGAACAGGAAGAAAATCATTCTTTCTAGAGAATGATCAGCAAACTTTATTTTCTATTTGATATCCTACTGCCATTGAGTTGATTCTGACTCAATGTACCACCAGAGCTCTGTATCACCAGAGCCCCTTCTATTTGATATATGTATGGTGCAGTGCCTAAGGCATTTAACTGTTAGCCAGCAAGTTGGCAGTTCAAACCTACGAGGTGCTCCATGGAAGGACGATAGGGCAATCTGCTTTCATAAAGATTAACCACCTTGGAAATCCAATGTGGGTTACTATGAGTTGGAATCAACTAGATGGCTGTGGGTTTGGTTTATATATATGTATATGAATATATAATACATATTGAAAATCTACATCCTCTTTATGATATTGTATATTGTGAAGAGATGGGAGTAGAAAAAGTGAAACAAATAGATGGTAGTCACATTAACTAGAGGGAACAAAACAAGATAGGGAATATTAAAATAGAATGAATAGAGTGATTACTTTCTTCAAAGAGTAAATTATGTTTAAATTGATTACAAAATGACTCCAGTTTTCCACCTCTTTTATCCATGGCCTCTGCAATGTCACTTTCAGCTCTTCCCATCAAGAAGAGGAGTATATTTACCTTCCCCTTGAATCTAGGTTATTCTTGTGACTTGTCCTGGCCAATAGAATATGTATGTGAGTTCCACAGTCTAGGCCTCAAGAAGTGTGGCATTCTTCTGTTCTCTCTTTTGCTCATCTAAATTTTCCACGAAAGTGTGCCCAGGTTTACCTGCTGGAGAGGAAAGTATGTGGACAGAGCAGAGTCAGCCTAGTAGTGGGGTTTGGAACCAGTTCATTTGGGTTTGACCTCTTGTAGAGAATTTGCATTTCCACCCCAGATATACTGAATCAGAATCTACATTTCAACAAGATCCCAAGGTAATTGTTATAGATTCTCTGGAGATTCTTATCTGGATATCTTGTTAAAATGTAGCTCTGAGTGAATTTCTGACTGATTTTGCTATAGATCAACCAGTGATTTTGGATCTTGTTAAAAGGTAGATCTTGGGGATCTTGTTAAAATGTAGATTCTAATTCCATGTATCTAGGGTGGAAAGACAAATTCTCAGCTGGGTGTTGATCCAGAACGAACTGGTTGGAAGCCCTGTCTAATAGTCCCAGTGAAGCCCTCAGTCAAGTGAAAGAGCCCAGGTAAGAATAGAAAAACTGCTTGCCAAACTACAGGTGAGTGCAGAAGCATAAGTGAGCCTTGCTGAGATGAACAGAACCACCCAACTGATCTATAGATATATGGGAAATATTAAATAGTGGTAGTTTTAAGCCATTAAATTTAGGGTAGTTTGTTATACAGTAAAGTTAATGGAACAGCTAGTAAAAAAATTGATGAAAGTATACAAGATGAGAGTTTAGAAGGGATTGTATGCATGCTGAAGGAGCTCTGGTGGCACAGTGTTTAAAAGCATTTGGCTGCTAACAAAAGGTTGGCAGTTTGAACCCACAAGCGGCCTCACAGGAGAACGATGTAACAGTCTGCTTCCATAAAGATTTACAGCCCTGGAAACCCTATGTGGCAGTTCTACTCTGTCCTTGTTGTTGTTGTTGTTGTTAGGTGCTGTTGAGTCGTTTCCTATTCATAGCGACCCCATGCACAGCAGAACGAAACACTGCTCGATCCTGTGCCAGCTCCATGATCCCTGCTATACTTGAGCCCATCATCGCAGCCACCATGTCAATCCATCTCGTTGAAGGCCTCCCCCTCTTTCATCAACCCTCCACCCTACCAAGCATGACATCCTTCTCCAGGGAATGGTCCCTTCTGACAACATGACCAAAATAGGTGAGATGAAATCTGGCCATTCTCGCTT
>NW_006922554.1:92612-93742 GCF_000298275.1 Orycteropus afer afer
TTGAAACAGTTCCTTCGCAGTTGACTTTCCCAATGCTACACATCGTCTAATGTCCTGACTGCTGCTTCCATTGGCTCTCCCGTCCTGCTGCTTTGGGCATGCTTGGGTTCTCTCTCCTCACCTGGATCCCTGTGGCTGTCCTATAGGGTTGCTATGAGTCTGAATGACTTGATGGCAGTGACTTTGGAAGGGTTTTTTGGTTATATTCATGCTTACACAGCAGAGTGATTCTCCTGGGGATTTCTATGCAGAACATGTTTGCTTTTCTATGAGAAAAATAACATGTCCTCTGAATTGTAATGATTTGTGTGGAGTAATACTTTCTTTGAAAGTCCCTGGGCTCGTGAAATTCAAAGGTGCTTTCATCCTAGAACATATAGGTTATTTATTTTAAACAACTCTATGCCAATAACTAATATATTGTGCCATGTAGAAATAATCTATCTGGAATACTTCTTATCTAAAATGGAAGTGAAAACTCGGGATAAGAGTGGTGATAAGTATCTCAACAGCCAGAATAAAACAAAAATCCAAAAACACTAAGTCAACAATCTACTCAGAGTTTGCTTATACTTGCCATAGAAAGATTAGTGATCTTGTTTCCATACCCATAGTTGATGAGAAATGGCAAATTAAAATAAATGGGCAATTAAAACACACACAATCCCATCTAACAAATAGCAAATACATGTAACAAATAACATCTGAGAACCTGAAAAAAAAGGGGGGGAAAGAAAGAAACACTACAAGGCAGACTCAAGAACTTAGAAGCATAGCCGTCTGGGGCCATTAAGTGTAAGAGAAATGAGCTATATGTAACTCAATAGATCCTGGAAGCATCACTGAGTTGCATTTCCCCTTCCATCCTTCCATACATACATTTATTCAATAAATGCTGCATATACTGAGATTTTTCTCTTGTCAGCTTCTGAAGGTGCGAACAATATAAATTAGAGCTTACAATTTGGCATAATTCCATGTATAATGACACTGACGTTTGTAACAGTCCATTCATGAAATGGCTAAATCACATTTATTTTTGTTAGTTCCCATTGAGTAGGCTCTGACTCATGATAACCTGGTCCTATGCCATCTTCATGATCATTGATATGTTTCAGTCCATTGTTGTG
>NW_006922554.1:93842-95895 GCF_000298275.1 Orycteropus afer afer
TATGTTTCAGTCCATTGTTGTGGCTGTTGTAATGCTCCATCTTGTTAAGGTTTTCCCTGACTCTCTACTTTTAAGTCAGTTAAAGTATTCATGCAAAATATGTAGCATTTTTTTCTTAGTTTAGAGAGTAAACCTCTGGTAGCATAGTCCTAAGGCACTTGACTGCTAACCAGACGGCTGGTGGTTCAAACCCACCAGCCACTCCTCGGAAGGAAGGTTGGGCAATCTACCTCCATAGTGATACTGCCTCGGCAACCCAAGGAGGGGTCGCTATGAGTCGGGCTGACTTGATGGCACATAACAACAATAACAACAAGAGAGTAAATCATCAGTTATCTGGAAAGTGTAACCTTTGAAAATGATTCATTCAATGATGTTTCCAGATGGCTTAAGTTTTGTATTATCAGAATGTCTCTATTTCTTGTGCAGGAAAGTCCACATTTGTTGGAGAAAGGAAGAAAGAACTTGTGTAGATTGAGCCAAAAGCAGTAAAATTTACTAATAAATTTGATTAAAGATAGAAATAGGAGGTCTCACACTCCCTTATCTCAAAACTTACTATACAGCCACAGTAGTCAAAAGAGCCTGGTATTGGTACAATGACAGACACATAGACCAATGGTACAGAATTGAGAACCCAGAAGTAAATCCATCCATGTATGGACAGCTGATCTTTGACAAACAGCCAAAACCCATGAAACTGAGAAAAGATAGTTTCTTTAACAGATGGTGCTGGCAAAACCAGATACCAATTTTCAGAAAAATGAAAGAGGATCCATATCTTTCACCATATACAAAAACTAACTCAAGGTGGATCAAAGACCTAAATGTAAACCTAAAGCTATAAAGATCATCAAAGAAAAAAATAAAGGCAAAATTAGCCCCCCCCAAAAAAAATTAGGGGCCCTAATACATAACATAATACACTATCAAACATAACTAAACATGCAGAAACAGCAGAAGACAAATTAGATGATTGGGACTCCTAAAAATTAAACATTTATGTGTATCAAAAATCTTCACCAAAAGAGTAAAAAGAGAATCCAGATACTGGGGAAAAAAAAATTGGCAATGATATATTGGACAAGGAACTAATCCCTAAAATTTATAGAAAATTTCAATACCTCAACAACAAAAAGATGAACAATCCAATGAAAAAATGGGAAGAGGACATGAACAGACACTTCACCAAAGAAGACACTCAGACCACTAACAAACACTTGAGAAAATGAGATGCAAATCAAAATAACAGTGAGATATCGTCTCACTTCGGCCTTAATGGCAAAGTTCAACATGACAGAAAATAGCAAATGTTGGTGAGGTGTGGAGAGACTGAAACCCTCCTATACTTCTGGTAGGACTATAGAATGGTACAACCATGGTGAAAAATGGTATGGTGCTTCTTTAAAAAGTTGGAAATAGAAATACCATAGGATCCAGCAATCCCACTATTAGGTATAGATCCCAGAGAAATATGAGCCATGGCATGAACAGACACACGCACACCCATGTTCATCACAGCATTATTCACAATAGCAAAAAGAGGGAAACAACCTATGTGTCCATCAGTGGATGAATGGGTAAACAAACTATGGTACATACACACAATGCAATACTACACAACATTAAATAATAATGATGAATCTGAGATACACCTCATAACATGGATGAACCTAGAGCACATTATGATGAGTGAAATTATTCAATAAAAAAAGGAAAAATATTGTATGAGACCACTACTGTACGAAGTCAAGAAAAGGTTTACACACAGAAAGAAACATTCTTTGACAGTTCCAGGGGTGGGAGGGAAAAGGAAGGTAAATCACTGTTCTGGTTACCTAGTGCCGCTTTGACAAGAATATATACCACAAATGGGATGGCTAAACAAACAGGAGTTTATTCTCTCACAGTTTGGAGGCTTTACGTCCAAGTTCAAAGTGCCAGACTCTAGGGGCTGGGTGGAAGCCCCTCAACCTTGGGATCCAGTTCTGCCTCCTGCTCCCGGCCCACTGGAGCTAGAGGCATTTCTTCACTCAGACAGCTGCTGGCTGCT
>NW_006922554.1:96240-96922 GCF_000298275.1 Orycteropus afer afer
GTTGATTACCAGTCTTATCATGGGGAATACTACATCCAGCTGCCCAGCCACTCAACCAGGCCCAGCCAAGTTGACACACAAACTGAACTACCACAATACAATGACTAACTAGAGTATTAACTTGGCTGAAGGGAAAGGCAATATGCAATAAAGGGGAAGTCAGCACAAAATGATCAGTGCAAAGGAAGACAGTGGGAGAAGCAAACAAGAATTAAAGGCAACAAAGGCAAATACTATTACATAAAAATCCTGCAATAACAATAACAGTAATAACAATAATCTATGAGTGGATATATAGATAGCCATATAAGCTGAGCAGGAGTGAGTAAGTGAATGGGACTACAACCAAGAATATATATGTATAGGTTTGACAGAGGATATTTGTACATATGTATTTACATATGGTGCAATATATCCATAGATAATACAGTAGAGCATACAGACGGCAAAGTTATGAAAACTTCTTAGCCACAACCAAGCACCTTGAGGGAATGAGTCACTGGGCCTGGGAGCACACGACCATATTCTTGGGATGGGAGATACTTAAAGTCAATTGGTATAACAGTCCACAAAGACAGTGTTGTACATTGTACTTTTGTTGTTGTTGTTGTTATGTGCCGTCGAGTCGGCCCCGACTCATAGCGACCCCTCCTTGGGTTTCCGAGGCAGTATCACTACGGAA
>NW_006922554.1:97022-99141 GCF_000298275.1 Orycteropus afer afer
GCTGGTGGGTTTGAACCGCCAGCCTTCTGGTTAGCAGTCAAGTGCTTTAGCCACTATACTACCAGAGCTCCCCATTGTACTTTAGTGAGTAGCAATTGGGATCTTAAAAGCTTGTGAGTGGCCATCTAAGGCACAACTACTGGTCTCTCCCAGTCCAGAGCAAAAAAGAATGAAGAAAATCAAAGATGTAAGGAAAGAATTTGTCTAAAGGACTGATGGACCACATGAATCCTGGCTTCCGCGACCCTGAGACCAGACCTAGATAGTGACAGGCTACCACTATTGACTGCTGTGAAAAGGGATCATAATAGGAAGTCCCAAATGGAGTAGGAGAAAAATGTGGAATAGGAGTCCAAATCATAAAAATAACAAGGCTTACTGGTATTACAGAGACTGGTGGAGCCCCCGAAACTATGGCCCTCAACAACCTTCAGGCCTGGAACTGAACTCACCCTTGAGGCTCAACTTTCAACCCCCCAAAATAGACGAGCCTGTAAGGTGAATAATAACATCAGGGAGGTATGCACTCATTAGAAAAATCAATCATACAAGATAAAAAAGGCAACATTTATCCAGGGATAAAGTCAAGAAATCAGGAAGAGGTAGGAAAGAAGGAATAATAGAAACAGTAATCCCAGGGAGGAAGGGGGGAGAGTGTTGTTACATTGTGGAAATTGCAATGAATGTGGAAATTTATCTTCTGTTTCCCATTGGTCAATATACAGTCCATGAGAATATAACTCCCCCAAAATTCTAGCTTGCATCATTCAGCCTAAATGACATGTCAGGAATTATAGCCCCCATGCTTTTTGGCATTTCATCAGCTGATAGAAGAGAGCAACCCACATAGGTGTGACTATGACAAAAAGAAAGCAAGAAGATGTTGGAGATAATCTGAGAATTACACAGTTGGCTCTAATAATCCAGACAAATATTAGTTGTGAAACAGAATAAAGGCATTCCTTTTTTTTAAAAAAAGGAAAATATTGCAGCATATGCAATGCATATGTAGAAATATCCTCTGTTATATCTGTGGGTGTAGTCCCATTAGCCTTCTCACACCTGTTCAGTTTGCTTGTCTATCCATGTATCTGCTCATAGATTATTGTTGTTACTCTTACGGCAGTATTGTTATGTAATATTGTTTACCTCTGTTGCGTTTAACTCTTGTCCTCCTCTCAGTGTCTTCCTTTGCCTTGATCATTTTGTACTAACCTCCTCCTTACTGGGTATTGCCTTTCCCTTTACCTAAGTTAATACGTTTCTATCCTCTAGTTAGTGATTTACTCTCCCTTCCCCTCCCACCCCTGGTAACCATCAAAGAATGTTGCCTTCTGTGTGAAAACCTTTTCTTGACATTTTATAATAGTGACCTCATATAATATTTTTCCTATTTTGATTGCCTAATTTCACTCAGCATAATGTCCTCTAGGTTCATCCATGTTATGAAGTATTTCACAGATTCATCGTTACTCTTACATTGCAAAGTATTCAATGGTGTGTATGTACCAAGGTTTGTTTATCCATTTATCCACTGACTGGGACTTAGGTTGTTTGCATTTTTTTGTTAAAGTGATTAATTCTGTGATGAACATGGGTGTGCATGTATCTGTTCAATAAAGACATTCTTTGTGTGTGTGTGTGTGTGCTTTAGGTGCAAGTGTACAGAGTTTGTTTTACATTCAACATTACGTGTACACTTAGTTTCACTCCCCGTTTACCATCCCCAACCCTAACCCAGTCTCCTCCCCTCCCTGCCCAGTAACCCTCCCCCATGCCCCTCAGAGTTATGTCCTGCATTTCCTCCCTGTGAATGTGGTCATCTGGTACCCCGTGGTTGATTGCTCCAGAGGATGCATCTCCAAAGAGTATGTGGGTGAGTCACCCTGGGTTGAGTGGTCTGCATGTACATCTTGTTAACTATTGGGCTGAGAGCCAGCTCCTGGGAGTAAGTTTTATTCAAGGCCTAGAATGGATCCCAGGGCCATAGTATTGGGGGTCTCGCCAGATTCCATCTGACCAGTAATTCTAGTCATCATTGAGGTTTTGGAATTTGTTCCATGTTTTCCCTCCCACTCTATCCAGGATCTCCAGATTCGATCCTTTCCTGAGTGGTTGG
>NW_006922554.1:100659-104363 GCF_000298275.1 Orycteropus afer afer
CTTGTTTCATTTTTCTGCAAGTGGATATCCAGTTTTGCCAGCACCATTTGTTAAAGAGGCTGTCTCTTCCCCATTTGATGGGTTTTGGACTTTTGCCAAAGATCAACTGTCCATAGATGGATGGGTCTATATCTGGACTTTTGATTCTGTTCCATTGGTCTGTCTGTTTATCATTGTACCAGTACTATGCTGTTTTGACTGCTGTGGGTGTATAGTAGGTTTTAAGATCTGGGAATGTGAGACCTCCCACTTTGTTGTTCTTCTTGAGAAGTGCTCGGCTTATCTGAGGCCTCTTTCCTTTCCATATGAAATTAGTAATTAGTTTTTCCATGTCCTTAAAAAATGTTGTTGGACTCTGGATCGGGATTGCATTAAATGTGTAGATTGCTTTAGGTAGTATTGCCATTTTCATAATATTCAGTTTACCTATCCAAGAACAAGGCAGGTTCTTCCACTTATGTAGTGCCCTTGTTGTCTCTTGTAGTAGTGTTTTATCGTTTGCATTGTATAGGTCTTTTGTGTCTCTGGTAAGGTTTATTCCTAGATATTTTATCTTTTTAGTAGCTCTTGTAAATGGTATTGTTTCCCTTAATTCTTTATCAGAGGTCTGTTTGTTGGTGTAGAGGAATCCAACTGATTTTTTCTTTGTGGGGAGGTTTTTTTTTTTGCCTCTTTAATTTCTCCTTTTGTTATGTGTCTGTTCAATATTCTGTCTCTGCACGGGATAGTTTAGGTAGGTCTCGTGATTCTAGCAACTTGTCCATCGCATCTAGGTTCTCAAATCTGTTAGAGTACAGTTTTTCATAATATTCTGTCAGTATCTTTTTTATTTCAGTTGGTTCTGTTGTGATGACACACTTTTTGTTTATTACTCTTGTAATTTGCATCTTCTCTTTCTTTTCTTTTGTTAAATTTGCCAGTGGTTTGTCGATTTTATTAATCTTTTTGAAGAACCAGCTTTTTGTTTTATTTTCTTATTTTTTTTTCTGTTTCATTTATTTCTACTCTGATCTTTATTATTTCCTTACCTCTAGATACTGTATGGGGAGCTCTGGTAGCATAGTGCCTAAGGCACTTGACTGTTAACCAGAAGCCTGGCAGTTCAAACCCACCAGCCTCTCCTCAGAAGGAAGGTTGGGCAATCTACTTCCGTAGTGATACTGCCTTGGAAACCCAAGGAGGGGTCGTTATGAGTCAGGTCTGACTCGAGAGCACATAACAACAACAACAACAACAACAGATACTATAGGATTCTTTTCTTGTTTTTTCCTAGTTGTGGGAGTTGCTCAGTTAGAGTGTTGATTTTGTTTCTTTACTCTTTTTTGATGTATGCATTTATTGCTATAAACTGACCTCTGAGAACTGCTTTTGCTGTGTCCCATTGGGCTTTGTATGATGCAGCTTCATTCTTGTTTGTTTCTAGGAATTTTTTTTATTTCACTTTTTATTTGTTCTAGTACCCAGTAGTTTTTGAGCAGTGAGTTGTTCAACTTCCATGTTTGATTTTTTTTCCTTGATCTTCCTATTATTAGTTTCTAATTATATAGCATTGTGGTCTGAGAAGATGCTTTGTACTATTTCAATGTTTTTGAATTTATTGAGGCTTGTTTTATATACTAACATATGATCTATGCTGGAGAAGGATCCATGTATACTGGAGAAGAATGTGAATTGTGCTTTTGTTAGGTGGGATGCTCTTTATATGTCTATGAGGTTAACTTGTTTGATTGTGTTGTTGAGTTCTTCTGTATCTTTGTTGAGTTTTTTCCTAGTTGATCGGTCTCTCCTTGAAAATGATGTGTTAAAGTCTTCTACTATTCTTGTAATGTTGTCTATTGTCCCTTTTAATTAATATTTGCTTCACGTAGTTTGGAGCACTTTTATTGGGTGCATAAATATTTACTATCATAAAATCTTCTTTGTCTATTGACTCTTTCAGCATTATATAGTGTCCTTCTTTGTCTTTTATGTTGTTTTTCACCTTAAAGTCTATTTTATCAGAAATCAATTTTGCCACTCCTGCTCTTTTTTGGTTACAGTTGGCTTGGTATATTTTTTTCCACCTCTTAATTCTTAATTTGTTTTCATCTTCATGGTCTCTTGTAGGCAAAATATTGATGGGTCTTCTTTTCTTATTCTGTCTGCCACTCTCTTTCTCTTGATTGGTGCATTTAGTCCATTCACATTGAGTGTAATTAGTGATATATATGAATTGATTGCTGTCATTCTATTGTGTATTTTTGGTTCTGTTATTGGAGTTTCCTTGGTCCATATACTTTTCTGTGCTGAGTTCATTTTTTTGTGAAGTGTTTTCTCTCTTTTCTTCTTTATTTTGGTTTTGTGCTTACTAAACCCATTATTTCTTTCCTTCTGGATTTTCTTACGGGGTTGTTAATTTTCTCTGTAGTTACCTTGGAGTGAATTCTTTTCTCTATATTTTTAGAACAGTCTGTTCTATGAGGACATTGTCCTGGTTTCCTCTCCATGTGGAAATTTGTACATAGAACTTTTATTCTATTTGGTTACTTGTTGTTTTTGTGTGCAGATTGGCTTCCTTGATTTTTAGTGTACAATGTTCTTTGGTCTTATTTTGAGTGTCTAGCTCTGATTTGGTTTAATATTGATATCATGTGACCTGATTTTGTTGTTTTCTGTTGTGGGTTCTCTATTGGAAGGACTTCATGAAGCATTTCTTGTAGGGTCAGTCTGCTTTTCACAAAATCCCTTAATTTCTGTTTGTCTGAGAATGTCTTGATTTCACACTCATATTTGATGGACAATTTGGCTGTATATAGAATTCTTAAGTGGAAGTTCTTTTCCTTGAGCCTTTTATATATGCCATCCCATTGCCTTCTTTCCTGCAAGGTTTCTGCTGAATAATCAGAGTTCAGCCTAACTGTTTGATAAGTAATATTTCTTTTGTCCTGGGCAGCTCGCAAAATTCTTTCTTTGTCTTTCATTTTGGAGAGTTTGATTATGATAAGTCTTGGTGTTTTTCTCTTGGAACCTATTCTGTATGGGTTCTATGAGCTTCTTGGACAAATATCACTTCTTCCTTCATGATATGGGGGAAGTTTTCTGTTAGTACGTCTTCCACAATTTTCTCAGGTTTTTTTTTTTTTTTTGCCTCTTCTTGTTCTGGAATTCCAGTGAGGCATATGTTGTTTCTTTTTATGTCCTCCCACATAACTCATAGGTTCTCTTCATTTCTCTAAATCTTTGTTCTGATTTTTCTTCATATGTGCTGGTGCCCAGAGATTTGTCTTCTAGTTGGGAAATGTGTTCTTTAGCCAGTTCTATTCAATTCTTTTTTGCTTCCACTGTATTGTGCATTTCTGTAATTTTGGTGTTCATCTTCTGGATTTCTAACTGCTGTTTTTGCATGAGTTCTGATTGTGCATTAATCTTGTTATTTGTTTCTTGAATGTTTTTCTGAGATCTTTCAGGGTACTGTCTGTGTTCTTCTTGGTTCTGTTTTGGGTTTCCTTAAGCACTTGTCATGTTCTATAAACATACCTTCTAAATTCCTTCTCGGAAAATTCTATTGCCTCTTTTTCCTCCATGTCTAGTGAGATTATTTTTGGGATTTTACTTACTTCTGTAGTGATACCACCTTGTAAGCCCAAGGAACATTTGCTATCAGTTGAAGCTGACTCAATAGCACATAACACCACCACCAACAATATATTGATTTTTTTTTTTTT
>NW_006922554.1:105501-107460 GCF_000298275.1 Orycteropus afer afer
GAGGCTGTGGCCTTTAATCACCTTTCAGCTTGGAACTGCAATTCACCCCCACGGCTCAACTTTCAGCCAAACAATATGCAGATCTATAAGCAGAACAATAAGACCAGAGGAGTATGAAATGCTAAGAATAATCTGCCACAAGAGATCAAAAGAACAGCCTTTGCCTAGGGATAAAGCTCAGAAGGCAAGAAGGGGTGGGAAAGGAGGACAAATGGAAATAGGAAGCAGAGGGAGAAAACAGGAAAAGGGCTATTACATTTTAGAGATTGCAATTAATATCACAAAACAAAATGTATACAAGCTGTTGAATGGGATTCCAATCTGTTCTGTAAACTTTCACTCCATCACAATAAAAACTTAAAAAATCAATAAAGACATTTTCAGACTTTCATGTTTTCTCTCTTTGAGATTTAACATGCATAAAGCAAAGTATATAATGAACATTAATCTTAAGTGTACAGCTCAATGATTTTTTACATACATGTATATAAGGAAGGTTGGGCAATCCTACTTCTGTAGTGACACTGCCTCGGAAACCCAAGGAGGGGTCGCTATGAGTCGGGCTGACTCGACAGCACATAACAACATATCCATATATAAACATCATCAAGATCAAGATAAAGAACAATCCCAGCACCTAGTTTTCTTTATATCACTTTGTTATCAGTACCTCTACCCCTAATACTATAGAATTGTTTTTCTTATTGAATTTCATATAAATGGCATCTTGTAGTGTGTTCACTTTTGTGCCTAGCTTCTTTGCTCAACAATCTTTTGGAGATTCATATATGTTGTCCTGTGCAGTAGTTATTTGCTTTTCTTCCTTTAACTGTAGTGTAGTCTTCAATTATATGACTCCACTGAAATTTATTTATCCATGTCTTCATTGATAAATATTTTTTTCTTTCCAAGTTTTGGGTATTATGTCTTTTGGTACACATATGTATTCATTTCTCTTGGGCATATACATAGGAATCAGATATCTAGGTCATAGAATAGACATATGTTTAGCTTTAGTAGACATCGTCAAAACATTTCCAAGAGAGGTTGCCCAATTTTTACTTTCACTAGCAATATTATAAAGCTATAATAATTAAGACAGTGGGATATCATGGCAAAGATAGAAAAATAGGCAAACGAAAGAGAAAAGAGTGTTTAAAACCAGACCCACATATATAATAACTTGATTTACTACATATGTGCCGCTGAAATTTAATGGAGAGAAGTGGTCTTTTCTATAGATGGTGCTTGAGCTCCATGAGGGCAGAGTTTTGTTCATTAATTTCCCCAGAGCCTGGAATACTGCCTGGAACTCAATGTTCACTAAGTAAATATTTACTACATGAATCACTGTGGTGCGTATAAAAAGAGAACAGGGAGTGAGAGCAGGTGTTGGAATTTTGGGAAGAGCCTCTGAATGACACAAATGAGACATGGCTAAGAGATGTCAAATGAAACAAAAAACAAAAACAAACCCACGGCCTTTGAGTCAATTCTGACTCCTAGCGACCCCCATTGGGTTTCCACAGTGGTAAATCTTTATGGAAGTAGATTGTCCTGTCTTCCTTCTGCAGAATGGCTGGTGGGTTTGAATCGCCACCTTTCTTGGTAGCAGTCAAATGTCTTAGGCACTGTGCCACCAGAGCTCTTTCAAATGAAAAAGGGAGAATTGAAATCCTGGTGATTTCTCTAGGGAGGAGATGATAAAACCAGAAACTTCTGTTGTTTCTCCTACTTACACTCCAAACCAGTTATCAATAAGTTGATTCTGACTCATGGTGACCCTGCTGTTGTCAGACCAGAACTGTACTTCACAATATTTTCAATGGCTAAGTAGAACCCAGGAAGCCAAAGAGAAGAGTGTTTCAGCCAGGGGGCAGTTTAAGCATAGGCACTGAAACAAGGCGGGCTTGTGCTTACTCACTGATCTGCACTGAACACGTTTCCCTTGTTACCCTA
>NW_006922554.1:110995-113497 GCF_000298275.1 Orycteropus afer afer
GAAACCCAAGGAGGGGTCACTATGAGTCGGGTCTGACTTGATGGCACATAACAACAACAACAACAAGGTTGGGCAATCTATTTCCATAGTGATACCACTTAGGAAATCCAAGGAGGGGTCACTATGAGTCGGATCTGACTTGATGAGTGAGTTTAGAAGTCCCTTTCAATTCTAGAATTCCATGACTTTCTGAGGAGAATTTCCCACTCAACTCTCTTCTAGTTTATAAATCTGTTTTTGTTATTATGTGCCATTGAATTGATTCTGACTCAAAGCAACCCTACAAGATCAAGTAGAACCACCCCTTAGAGTTTCCTAGGCTGTAATCTTTATGGGGCAGATCACCAGGTCTTTTCTCCCAAGGAGCCCCTGATGGGTTTAAACTGTATTTGGTTAGCAGCCAAGTGCTTAACCATTGTGCCATTAGGACTCCTTAGTCTATGAGTTCAGGTATCTCTAATTTTCCTACTTTAGACCTTCACTTGCTTGAGGCATCTACATCCTGTAGAATTCTTCACTGAGTGCTTTTTATTTCTAACAATATACTTCTTCCTCCTGAGTTTCTGTGTCTGGGGACTTTACCCCTAAAACATATCCTGATTACAGTTAACTCCTTAAAATAATGGTTCTCTAACTTTAACATGCATACAAATCACCAGTGAAGAATGTTAAAAATGGAGAATTCTACTTCTCCCCCCAGTGATAGAGTTGGGAATTTTCATTTCAGCCAGCACTTCAGGTCTCCCCAATGTAGGTGGTCTGCAGAACACACTTGGGAATCACTTGTCTAAGTCGTGATATAACAGAAGAAGTATCTGAAGCCTCTTGTCTGACACTGCCCTGAACATAACTTCCCATTTCTTATCTAGTTTGTACTTTCACACAACAAATGCAAAGGGTAAGGAAATTTACAAATCACATATGTATAATCTGGTTTTCTCAAAAGATTCATCCTGTATGCTGACTTGGTGAAGAATATGACACAATGCTTCATAGTCTACTTGGCTAAGATGCAGATCACTCTTGTTCTATCACTCTGGCTTCAGTACTATTGCAGCCATTAACCAACATTCCTGCTTGAACATTCAAATCTTCTCTGATCTTCACTTCCTGTGCATAAACCAAAATCAAATCTGACTCATGGTGACCTAATGTGTTATAGAGTAGTACTGCTCCATAGGGATTTTTTGGTTATAATCTTTATACAGGAGAGCTCTGGTGGCACTGTGGTTAAAGCATTGGAGTACTAACCAAAATATTGGTGGTTCAAACCACCAGCCTCTCTGTGGGAGAATGATGAGGCAATCTGCTTCTGTAAAGATTTGCAGCCTTGGAAACCCTATGGGGTAGCTATGAGTTGGAATCAACTTGATGACAGTGGATTTTGGGGATTGACTTGACGGCAGTGAGTTTGGTTTTGATTTGATTTTACTGAAGCAGATCATCGTGTCATTCTTCCAAGGCACCACTAGGTGGGTTTGAACCACCAACAATTTGATTAGTATCCAAGAGCAAACAGTTTGAGCCACCCAGGGACTGTGCATAACACCAATCCAAACTCTCTCTTGATTCTAGACTTCCAGTCCCACCTCATCTAAGACTGCTAGGTTCCACCCTGCCCTGTAAACATCCCTTCCAGCCCTTCCTAACCCCACCTTCCACCCCTGGTTTCCAGTTCAATCTGTGACTACTTAAAATTTACCATGAAACCAGTGCAGAGATCACCATAGAAGAACTAGGGCCTGAAGCTTCCTTGCTTGGCATCAGTCTTAAGCACTGGATTTTCTGTTTGCACATTTTATGTCTGTAAAGATGTATAACATATATTATGAAGAAAATAGGACCAGGGAAGCTCTTGAGCAGATACAAAGGCTTAACTTAGCATGAAATATCTGTTAAGTGCATAGGCTCTTTGGACTTTTTCACTCCATAATGTTAAACTTGAAAAGGGCTTAATCTGTCTCTTTCATTTTACTCATGAATAAAGTAAAACTTAGAAAGGTGGAATGATTACTCCAGGATCATATAGCCAATTGGAAATAAAGCTAGGACTAGAACGCAAGTCTTCTTAAGCCCAACCAAATGCTATGGTTGATAGCAGAAGGATGAATCTAAAGGCATTAAAGAAGCTGATCTCAGTGACCAGTGCTCCTTTTGGATTTAGATACTTCAACACACTCTATCCACCTCAACAGAAGAGAAACCAAACTCTGTGACACCCTTAGTTTTGCTCTCTTCCTGGATCCCTAGACTTACAAGTCATGAGTTCCATGAGTTCAAACGTAATTATACCCCTTATATTTATGCATTTCCTTCCCCACACCAATTACTGGTGTTCAGGGTAGTTATAAAGAAGAAACTATGTTGTAAGTTTTATGTATGTGCACACACGTGCACACAAACACACACAATTTCATATAAAGAGTAGGACAAGTGTGGTATCCTGAGCATGGCAAAAAGAGCAGGACTCATGTGTATGAGATTTTTTTTGGAAGATGTGCT
>NW_006922554.1:116104-117910 GCF_000298275.1 Orycteropus afer afer
TGGTATTTTCACGCAAATTCTTCTGCTAGTTGGGGTTTAGTCCACTTCTATATCCTTCCCTTCAAGGCTCAGGGTTCCAAGATTATCTCCTGTGTCTGTGTTAATTGGGTTTCCCTTTTCTTTGTTGAAGAGGATCTGTGCAGTCTTTCTGCCTAGTCTGCCATCTTGCCAGAACCTCAACAATATGATATGTATTCCACTGATTCTTGATCATATGCCACCTCCTGAAATGGATGAACATTGACCAATTCTTTTTGGTACAGTGAATCTGTGTATTTCTTCCATCTTCTTTTGATGTTTCTTGCATCATTCAATATTTTAACCATAAAATCTTTCAATACGGCAACTTGAGCCTTAATTTTTGTCTTCAGTTCTTTCAGCTTGAGAAATCCTGAACGTGTTAATTCTTTTTGGTTTTCTAACTCCAGGTCTTTGCACATTTCATTGTAATAATTGACTTTGTTGTCTCTAGCTGATCTTTGAAATCTTCTGTTCAGCGATTTTATCTTCTCTTCCATTTGCTTTAGCTATTTTTCATTCAAGGGCAAGTTTCAGAGTCTTTTCTGACAACTATTTTGGTCTGTTCTTCCTTTCTTGTCTTTTTAATGATCTCTTGCTTTCTTCATGGATAATATACTTGATGTCATCCCACAATTCTTCTGTTTTTTGGTTATTGATGTTTAATGGATCAAATCTATTCTTTAAATGGTGTCTAAATTCAGGAGGGATATTTTCAAGGTCATATTTTGGTTCTTGTGGACTTGTTTTAATTGTCTTCAACTTTGTTCTTTAATTGTCTTTCAACTTCAACTTGAAAATTCATATGAGCAGTTGATGGTCTGTTCCACAATCAGCTCCTGGTTTTGTTTGGCAAAAGATATTGAACTTCACCATTGCCTCATCCCACAGATATAATCAATCTGTTTCCTGTGTATTCCATCTGGTGACATCAGCATGCATAGCCATCACTTATGTTGTTGCAGAAAAGTATTTACAGTGAATAAGTCATTAGTTACAAAATTCTATCATGTGATCTCCAATGTTATTTCTATCACCAAAGCCATATTTTCCAACTATTGGTAACTCTTCTTTGTTTCCAACTTTTGCATTCCAGTCAACAGTGATAATAAACACATCTTTGATTGCATGTTTAGTCAATTTCAGACAGACAGTAGAAGTTGTTGGAAATCTTCAATTTCCTCATCTTTGGCTTTGCTGTTTCATTCATAGATTTGAATAGTAGTATTAACTGGTATTCCTTGAAGATATATAGATATTATCTTATCACTGATAGTGTTGTACTTCAGGAAAGATCTTGAAACAGTCTTTGTGATGATGAATGCCACAACATTCCTCTTCATTTTGTCAGTCCTATCATAGTAGATCATATGATTGTCCGATTCAAAATGACCAAAACCAGTCCATTTCAGTTCAATAATGCCTAGGCTATTGATCTTTATCCATTACATTTCATTTTTTACAACTTCCAATTTTCCTACATTCATTTTTTGTATATTCTGTGTTCTGATTATTAACAGATGTTTGGATCTGTTTCTACTCATTTTGAATTGTTCCACCTCAGCCAATGGGGGTCCCAAAAGCTTTACTCTATCCACATAGCTAAGGTCATCTCTACTCTGAGGAGTCAGCTCTTTCCCAGTCAAATTTTGAGTGCGTTCTGACCTCATGGGCTCATCTTCTGGCACTATATCAGACAGTGTTTCAGGGTTATTCATAAAGTATTCCAGTAATATATCAGACAATGTTTCACTGCTATTCATAAGGTTTTCACTGGCCAATGGTTTG
>NW_006922554.1:118010-120071 GCF_000298275.1 Orycteropus afer afer
TATTCATAAAGTATTCCAGTAATATATCAGACAATGTTTCACTGCTATTCATAAGGTTTTCACTGGCCAATGGTTTGAGAAGTGGATGGCTTCTTCCTTCTCTTCCTTCTTCCAAGACTGTTTTAGTCCAGAAGTTCCACTGAAACCTGTCCACCATGGGTAACCCTGCTGTCATTTTGTAACATTGGTGGCATAGCCTCCAGCCTCACAGCAGCACATAAGCTACCACAGGGTGACAAGCTGACAGACAAGATTGTCTCCCTTAGTTGTCCCTAACCACTCTGCACCTGCCTACCTTGGGCCCTGATCTTAAAATAGATAGAGCCACCTCCAAGCAAATCAGCTCTGAGGCCCATGCCTGCCTACGTTGAGACCCAGCCTTAAAATAGATAGAGCCACCCTCTAGCGAAATAACTCTGAATTTCATTAATAATTAGTTGATACTTCCTATAAATAATATAACTTTTTGCAGCATATTAGAAAAATTATTCACTTTTCATGACCAGACTACTAATGCCAAAATTTCTGATTTCTTTAAAATTATTGATTGCATTTCATCACCATCTGAATTCTAGACTAATATGGATTGAATCATGTCCCCAAAAAAAGATATGCTGAAGACCTAGCCCCTGGAACCTGTGACTGTGACCTTGTTTGAAAATAAGATCTTTGAAGATATATATTATTAAGTTAGCATGAGCTCATACTGGAGTATGGTAGGTCCTAACCCAATATGACTAGTATTCCTATAAGAGAGGAAAAGAGACACAGACACAGAGGGAAGAAGCCATGTGAAGGTGGAAGCAGAGATTGGAGTGATGCATCTACAGGCCAAGGAAGTACAAGATTGCTGGGGGCCACCAGCAACTAGGAAGAGGCAAGAAGTGATCTTCCCTTAGAGCTTTCAGACAAAGTATGGCCCAGCCAACACCTTGACTTCAGACTTCTAGCCTCCAGAACTATGTGACAATAAATTCCTTTTGTTTTAAGTGAGCTAGCTTGTGGTTCTTTGTCATAGCAGCCCAAGAAATCTAGTATATTGTCATAGAAAAAGTACAATAATTTTAAGCAAAGATTTTGTTTTTTTCAAGATTGGAGGAATGGAATGGAAGATTCTGGGCTCTTACCTATTAAGTAAGCATCAATCAAGAATATTTCAATGTCTTACTAATTCTAAGGAACCTAATTCCTTTAGGCATGTTGAAGATTTCAACAACATGGGAAGATAATCTTGACAAGTTTTCTCCTGAAGCAAAATAAACATAAGCTCCTGATTACAGTTTTGGAAGCCATACAAGACGCAAAAGCTACATGCTGCACAGTTGACAGTGACTGAGGAGGCACCTGTGCCTATTTATGCTCTTTTCTTCAAGGGTGATATGCAATAAGCAAATATGTTTAACAACCAGCATCGTACAGACAGCAACAAATCAGAATGAATGTTGCAACGAATTAGAATGATGCTCTGAGCATTTAGAACAGATGATGCAACCGATTAGAACAGATGCCAGCTGAAACATAGGTAAAGTCATATAGTGGTAACCAGCTAAAGACTAATCCTCTCTACACACTATGAGAAAGCCATTTGCATCTATATTACTCCACTTTCTTCACTCAAAAATAGAAATTTATTTCAAGAAATTCATGTGATTTCTGGGACTCAATGACAAATTTTTTGCTTGAGTTGTAAATGCAAATATGCATTCTAAAAACCCTAGTGTATGTCCTGTGAGTAGAATAATATGAGAGTAATAACCCCATACAGAGCCCTAGTAGTGCAGTGGTTAAAGCATTCAGCTGCTAACGGAAATGTCAGTAGTTTGGACCCACCAGCCACTCCAGGAGAGAAAGATGTAACAGTCTGTTTCTGTAAAGATTTATAGCCTTGGAAACCCTACGAGGTAGTTCTACTCTTCTACTCTATACTACAGGGTTGTTATGAGTCGGAATTGACTCAAAGGAAATGGGTTAACAACACCATGGGCAATACATAAAGATAACAGAGAAGTTAGAAAATCAGTTAGAAACCAAGCAAAGATGTAAGAAAAATAAAATTGCCCT
>NW_006922554.1:120261-128272 GCF_000298275.1 Orycteropus afer afer
TGATACCATATAGATAGATTTTAAAAGAACATAATGCTCAAGGCAGACATACTTTACTAATTAAGATTTTAAGATTGCAAGGGATATTTTTAATTTAAGGTTTAAGGATTATCTCAGGACAGTTGTTATGGGGGGGGGGGTTATCCAGCCTCTGTGACTCTAAAAGTCTGGATTCCATGAAAAATACATTTTAAAAATTAGCTCTGAATGGATTTTCAGTCTTCTGTACCAGGACTAATAGAGCTGGTGTATAAATATGTGGCCAAGGAGATCAGAAGCAGGAAAAACCCTATTCAGAAAATCAGGATATTTCTCCAGAAGGCTGGGCTGGACTGTGATTATAACTGAATAAGATGTATTCTAATTGATGATAATGCAGCCCTTGGGGAGAAATAGAGGGTGCAGAAAAGGAGACAGTGAACTTGGGGCTGGATAAGGGAGATCTAAAGAGCTAGACATTGATGTTGCCTGTCCAGACTCTCACTAAGATAGGAGAACCTGGGCCCAATAGTGAAAATAACCTGGCCATTCCCTGTGGCCAATGTTCCATGCTGGGGTGATGGGGCCTTAGTCTAGCAAATTATCATGGCACTTATAATCCAAATCACACAACAACTTCCTCTTGCTCAAATTTCACTTCTTCCCGGACACTTTGGATTGTGAATTGGCTTCCTATAGAACTCTGCCTTCAGGGATTGAATGTTCTGGTCCTGCCAATGGGTTGTTTGGTTTACTTTGATTCTATGCTGATCTCTTCTGTATGCTGACCAAATAAAATTGCTGAGACTTTCCACTGCTCACCAGCATCTAGGCTGTGATCAGTTCACCTAAATTAGTACTATCTTTTGGTGCCTCTTTTCACCCAGGTCATTCCCCTCCTGGAGAATCCCTTACACACCACACACTTTAATCAAGTAAAATATAAAACCAAACCAAATCACTGCCCTGGAGTCGTTTCTGACTCATAGCGACCCCTTCTTGGGTTTCTGAGGTGATATCTCTACGAAGCAGATTGCCTAATCTTCCTTCCGAAGAATGGCTGCTGGGTTGAACCACCCACCTACTGGATAGCAGTCAAATGCCTTAGGCACCATGCCACCAGAGCAAAAATAATCATGCCTTTTATCTAGAGTTGATGCTCATTATTTTATTTAGATGTGCTCAGTAAATATTACTCAAGTTGAGAGGGAGATATTCATTTTTGTTTTACTCTTCAAATCCTTAACATGAACAGATATCTTCCTTTAAACATTTCAGATGTGAATTTTTAACTCTCTGGCCAGCCTTGCCTATAGATTATAAGCAAAAATCTTTCAAAAGATGACAAGATGTTTTGTAGGTCATTCTGTTGTTTTACAGCATAGATAGCTTTGGACAGGTCATTAAATCTACTGAGTATATAAAAAGAAAAAGATAAGATAAATAAAAATTCTCACAGCATCACACACAGAGACAAATTTTTTAAAAATCTGTTTTGAGCAACACACTTAAAAATAATAGAGTGTTAATATTTGTGTCAAAGGAAAGGGAGTATCTGAACATATCTCATTATGGGCTGCATGAAATGCAGCTTCAAAAACAAAACGTGTCTGGGAGTGCTCTTAGGAGAAAATTAACAAAAATAAAATCTATTTCCTCTTTGTCTTTTACTGTGTGACAACACAATAGTTAGAAGGATCTTCAGCACACTTACAGGGATGTTTAACATGCTTAGAATGCAAGCAAATAGCTTATATAAAATTCACTTGGGCCTGCCTTTCAAACAGATAAGCAGTCATCCTGCAGGGCAGCTGTAATTGAAATACAGCAGGAATCCACATGACTTCAAAAGAAAGAGAACTGGCACAGAGAGAAAGATGCTGTGGAGAGAGAAATAAGTAGAGATTTCAGTATGAATCCCAAACTGAAAGCCTCAAGTGCAGCAACTATGGAATTGTAGGCATTTACTGTCAACACTATGGACTGTCAGAAGAACAAATGAATCTGTGTTGGGAAAAGGATAGCCAGAATGTTCCTTAGAAATGAGGATAGTGAGATACTGTCTTATGTACTTTGGACATGTTATCAGGAGAGACCAGTTCCTGCAGAAGGACACCATGCTTGGTAAGGCAGAGGGTCAGCAAAAAAGTGTAAGACACTCAATGAGATGTATTGACACACTGGCTGCAACAACGGGCTCAAACCTGGCATTGATTGTGAGGATGATGCAGCACCAGGCAGTGATGTTCTATTGTACATAGGGTTGCTATGAGTTGGAACTGACTCAACGGCACATAACAACTGTCAATAGAGCAGTTTTTTATTACATAGGCATCTCTGTGTGACAGGATCTACAAGGTGCAGTGAGTTTTGCTTTTTTTTTTTTTTTTTTTAATGGTATTGATTCTCCAAATAATGATACAGGCCATCTATTGATTATACCATATCTATGTTGTTATATTGTTGTTATTTGCCATTGAGTTGGACCCGACTCATAGCAACCACTCCTTGGGTTTCCAAGACAGTATCACTACAGAAGTAGATTGCCCGTATTGATGTTATAAGAGAAGTATTCTCAGAATGTTCCACAATAATAGCAGCTAACACTTATGGAATTCAACTAACCCTAATGACCCTGATTTCAATTTTGTGATCAACCTCATTTCGTACATGAGAAAACTGAGGCGTAGAGAAGTTAAATAACTTTTCCAAGTTTATCCAGTTAGTAAGTGAAGGAGATGGAATCTGAACTCAAGCAATCTGGGTTCAGGGATTCTGCTTGTCACTACTACATTGAAGTGCTTCTCTGTGCCTTCATAGAACAAGAGTACCCCACAAGATATTGTTAGAGATTATGTGGAATTTTTAAAAGTTCTGTTGTCCAAAGAAAGATGTGGATACATTGAGTTAAATAAAGTTACAATTTTTTTCCCTCTATAAAATTTCTCAAAGCCTTTAATACAATAATGTTCATTGTGAATTTTCAAAGAACCTTCCATTTGGGAAAAGATATTTAACATTACTGGTTATTACCTTGACATTGTGTATATTGATATTTTTAAAGAGATTACTATTTATCTTTCAAAATTTGGTTGGCAAGAAATCTAAATAACATAATCAAGAGAGAAAGATTTGGAAGAAAAATTAATTAGAAGATATAATTGACTCCATACTATTTTTGTAAGTGTCCTAAATGTAATCAAGGGCAACAAAATTCTATATTGCAATAAAAAATATTAATTTCACAGAGTACCAAAGCCAAAAAACTAAACCCACTGTCGTCCAGTTGGTTCTGACTCATAGTGACCTTATAGGACAGAGTACAACTATCCCATAGCGTTTCCAAGGCTGTGATTTTCATGGAGACATATTGCCACATCTTTCTCCTGTGGAGCAACTTTTGAGTTCGAACTACCAACCTTCTGATTAACAGCCAATCATTTGAACCACTGTGCTACCACGGCTCCTTCCACAGAATAAACCACATATAAATATAAAATATTTTTTACAAAGGAAACCTCTGCAAATAAAGTCAAGAAATACAACAGAGAATAAAATTGTTCCATATGAAACAGAAAAGCAATTCATATCTAAAAAAGATACACTTCAGGCCTGGAATAAAACTCACTCCCAGGGGCTGGTTCTCAGCCCAATAGTAAACAAGATGTACATTCAGGCCACTCAACCCAAGTTGACGCACCCACATACTCTATGGAGATTGCACCCTATGGAGCAATTGACCATGGGGCACCAGAGGGGCAACATTCACATGAAGTAAATGCAGGACACACAGGAGTGCATAACTATGGGGGGCCAACGGGGGAGGAGAGGAGTTACTGGAGAGGGAGGGGAGGAGACTGGGTTAGGGTTGGGGATGGTAAATGGGGAATGAAACTAAATGTACACGAAATGTTGAGTGTAAAACAAACTCTGCTCTGCACACTTGCACCTAAAGCACACACACACACACAATATATATATATATGAAGAGTTCCTACAAATTGCAAGAGGAACCAATAAAATTAGGGGCAAAATAGAAGAACAGGTAATCAACAGTATTGGCAATTCCCGAGCAATTCACATAAGCATGACAATATACTCACTTAGCTCTTTGGTAATACAATTGGAATATTACAACAAGGAAATCTTTTTGTATTTTCCCACTAGATTATGAAAGTGTTAAAAAAAAAAAAACTCTAATTGTGGAGTGTTTGGTGAGGGTGTGTGGAAATAGATATGTCCAAACTCCATTGACGGAAGAGGAAATGAGTCTAATCCTTTGTTGTTGTAGCTAAGTCCCATCACATGAGCTCCGACTCATAGCGACCCTATGCACAACAGAATGAAACACTATCTGCTCATGCAGCATCCTCACAATCCTTGTTATACTGGAGCCCATTGTTGCAGCCACTGTATCAATCCATCTTATTGAGGGTCTTCCCCTTTTTTGCTGACCCTTCACTTTACCAAGCATGATATCCTTTTCCAGGGCATGGTCTCTTCTGACAACATGACGAAAATAGGTGAGACAAAGTCTGGCCAATCTTGCTTCCAAGGAGCGTTCCATCTGCACTTCTTCCAGGACAGATTTGTTTGTTCTTCTGGCAATTTATGATATTTTCAGTATTTTTGCCAACACCACGTTTCAAAAGCATTAACTCTTTTGTTGTTGTTGTTGTTATTTGCCGTCGAGTCAGCCCCGACTCATAGCGACCCCTCCTTGGGTTTCTGAGGCAGTATCACTACAGAAGTAGGATTGCCCAACCTTCCTTCACTTCCTTATTCATTGTTCAGCTTTCACAAGCAGATGAGGCGACTGAAAATACCATAGTTTGGGTCAGGTGTCTGAGTCTGAGTCAACCCCTTGATGGGAGATAATTCTCCATGGCTCCCACATATCTGTATGTCTTATGTGTAGAGGCATTAACTGTCCTTTTGTTCTGGGCTATTTTTCCAAGAATATTTGTGTGGTAAATAGCATTGAAAGATATACAATCTCTCTCTGGAGCTAAGGGATGATTTGCTTACTATCCAGCATAATAAAGCTAATGTCTCCCTACAAGGAAGAGGGCAGGTTGCAGACAGCCCATTATAGAAGATTTGTGTTCCCTAAACCTTGGGTTCCTCAACTGCTATGCAAACCCACTGCGTGTGCAATATCCACCTGGGCAATTGGATGCCAAGGAGAATCAATGCAAACATGAAACTTATGGTGCTTGCTGTACTATGAGTAATAAAGTCCTTTAACTCTGACTCAGGATCCTGGCATCATGAAAATTGTTAGCTGGCAAGCAGGGAAAATCTCAGATCTACCACAGTTTTTTGCTACCCTTTAAGGCAATGTAAGGAGCTCTGATAGCATAGTGGCTAAGGCACTTGACTGCTAACCAGAAGGCTGGCGGTTCAAACCCACCAGCCACTCTTTGGAAGGAAGGTTGCGCAATCTACTTCTCTAGTGATACTGCCTCATCAACCCAAGGAGGGGTTGCTATGAGTTGGGTCCCACTCGATGGCAAATAACAGCAGCAACAACAACATATGGCAATGTAGAGTCCAAGAGGAGAACTGCAAGAACTCCAAGCTTTGGAGCCAGAAAAATCAGTCTCTGTTACAGAAGCCAAGCTACTCAATATCTTGCAACTTCAGTTTCTTCTTATGAAACCTAGAAAATGAAACCCGTTACTGACAATTCCGACTTAAAGTAACAACTCCCAGGACAAGGTAGGACTTCCCCATAGGGTTTCCAAGGCTGTAATTTTTTTTGAAAACAGACTGCCACATTTTTCTCCTGCAGAGGGCCAGTGAGTTTGAACTACAGATATTTTGGTTTGAAGTTGAGCGCTTTAACCACTGTGCCATCATGGCTCCTCTACAGTAAAGTGAGTATGATAATAATACTCATCTCACGGAATTTCTGGGAGGAACCAAAGAAACTGCTAATGCAAAATGCCAAGCATAAGCGATGTCACACACCTTTTTTCATGTAAAGTGATGAAATTCCTCAGATATCAAATACAAAGCCAAAGAGAAATAATTATTATATATTTCATACTATGAAAATATAATTGATTATACATGTCATATCATCCATGTTGCATTATATTTTATGTTGGATTGTATATTTCCTGCCCCCTTATTTTACTTGCATTGAAGCCTTTTCTTTCTTTTTTTTGTCTAATTGTACTTTGGGTGGAAATTTACAAAGCAAATTTGTTTTACATTTAACAGTTCATGCACATTTGATTTCACTCCCCGATTACCATCACAACCATAAAGAACTCTCCTCCCCTCTTTTTCCCGTGACCACCCTCTCCCCATGCCCTTCTTATCTATGCATTCTTATCTGTCCAGCTTTCCCTCTGTGTGAATGCTGCCCCTCTGGTGTCTCATGGTTGATTGATATAAAGGGTGCATCTCCCTAGAGTAGATGGGTGCATCACCCTGGGGTACGTGTTCTGCATGTAGTTCTTTCTACTGTTGGCCTGGGAGCCAATCCATAGGAGTGAGTCCATTTCTAGGCCAGAAGGGTAACCCATAGTCTTGGTGGTTTCACCAGTCTCTATCCTACCAGTAATTCTGGTCATTTTTTTTTTTTTTAATTTTGTTCCCCTTTTTCCTTCCACTCTATCCAGGATCTCCCATTTTGATACTTTTCTGAGAAGTTGTCATTGGTTGCAGGAACCATCTAGTGCCGCTTTCAGGGTTGTGAAGGCTGAGGTCCTTGTGGTCCATCTTATCCCTGGACTAATTGTTTCCAGATGACTTGATTTTTAAGGTCTTTTCTTTATGGCTTATAGTAATAATGATAGTAACTATGTTATTGGGTGCCGTGGATTCAATTCTAACTCATAGTGACCCTATGTGACAGAGTGGAACTGGTCCATGTGTTTTTTTTAGTTGTAATTTTACAGAACCAGATCTCCATGTTTTTCTGCTTCAGAGTCTCTAAACCAAATCAAACCCGCTGCCATTGAATCAGATCCAACTCATAGCGACCCCTCCTTGGGTTTCTGAGGCGGTATCACTATGGAAGTAGATTGCCCAAAATTCCTTCTGAGGAGTGCCTGTTGGGTGTGAACCGTGAGCCTTCTGGTTAGCAGTCAAATGTCTTAGGTACAATGCCAGGTGGGTTTAAACCATAGATCTTTCAGTTAGCAATCAAGCACTTAACCCTTGTTCCACTAGGGCTACTATGATAGTAAACAGGGCACTCATTATATATAGGCACTAGGCACTGTTGTAAGGTCTTGATTTACAAATATTAACTCATTCACTCAGCACATCAATGCTTTGAGCTATTTACTGTCATTATTCCCATATTACAGAGAGTGAAACCAAGGCCAAGAAAGTTTAAGTAACTTGCTTAATGTCACACAGCTAGTAACTGATGGAGCTAGGTTTCAAATAAAGGAAACCTGCATTTAGTGACTATATTTTGATCCCTATACTACACTGTACTATAACAAGAAAAAAAAAAAAAAAAAAAACTCACTACCAGTGAGTTGATTCTGACTCATACCTACACCTTTTGGGTTTTTGAGGTGGTAAATCTTTACAGAAGTAAATTGCCCAGTTTTCCTTCTGCAGAGTGGCTGGTGGGTTAGAACCACCAACCTTCTGGTTACCAGTCAAATGCCTTAGACACTATGCCACCAGAGCTCCTTTTCGTGCACTACAGAATTGAATATATGTATGTGTGTGTCTATACACACACATATAACAATATAATATATAACAAAACACAAACAAGTATAATTCTGTCTTGGTCAATCTTATACCATCGTCCACCACTCCTACACTTTTAAGGTACAAATTTGTAAATATAAAAAAAAAACTGTACATATGTGTACAACTGGACATACAGAGACACTAGGCAAATGAAAGCTGGTGTGTGGTAAATGCAGATCCTTTTGTTTCTTTTGTTCCTGAGAATGGTGCTCTCTAAAGCAGTGCTCTGGTAGCATAGTGCCTAAGGCACTTGACTGCTAACCAGAAGGCTGGCGGTTCAAACCCACCAGCCACTCCTCGGAAG